>NW_017980290.1:0-556 GCF_001876935.1 Asparagus officinalis | reverse complement strand
TAGACACCCCCGGGGTGTTTCGCCACGCCGGGACTCCGTTTGAGGTGTTTTAGTTGTTTCCCCTGTAGAATCTTCGTCCGTACTCGGATTCGAGTGATTCCGGGTGCGTTGGATGCTTGACGAAGAATTTGATCCGCTCTGGTGATTGGATTATCTGTAGAGTGGTCGAGGCATGAAGGGCGTTGTCCTTTTTGTGAACAGTGTCGGGCTTCCCGATTGGTCCGGGTCTTCGTGATTCCGAAGTCCTATCCGCTCATGTAACTCGTCGATTCACTTCAGTCGTTCGTCGACGTCGATTAGGCTCATGTGGATTGGGTGGTGACGTCCATCGTCGCTCGTTAACACTGAACCGGTTGTGGAGAACTATAGGCAATTTTTGATGCCTACAGATACCCCCTCCAAAGTGTTCCTGACTCGTTTCTTTTATAGAAGAGGCTAGAATACTTTGGATGTGATTGATCTGGCCTTCAGTCGGCGTAGTTAACTCCAACTCTTGACTCTTTCGATTTTCGATCTATTCGATGCTTTGACGAATAGCCGAGGTTCTTCTGGCGCT
>NW_017980289.1:0-556 GCF_001876935.1 Asparagus officinalis | reverse complement strand
TGCGAATACCAAAGCGAGACATTCTTTTTCGACCGGATTGTACCGATGTTCGGCTCCCATCATAGTCCGTCTCAGGTAATAGATGACTTGTTCTTGACCCTGATCGTTGTTCTGGGCCAACAAAGCTCCAAGGGAATGATCCATGGCTCTCACATATAACAGGAATGGTTTTCCTGATATCGGGGCCACGAGAACTGGCGGTTGAGTAAGATATTTCTTAATCTCATCGAATGCTCTTTGGCACTCTCCATCCCAAACAAAGGATACTCCTTTCTTCATGAGTTTAGAGAAAGGTTGGCAACGCCCTGAAAGATTTGAGATGAATCTTCGAATGTAGGCCAGTCTGCCCTGCAAACCTCTGAGCTCTTTGAGATTCTTCGGAGGTGGCATGTCTTGGATGGCACGCACTTTTTCCGGGTCAAGAGAGATTCCTTTGGATGTAACAATAAATCCCAAGAATTTTCCACTTGAAACTCCGAGAAATGTATTTGTCGGATTCATCTTCAGCTGATGTGCTCGCATGATTTCGAACATGGTCTTCAGATCTGCAAGATGA
>NW_017980288.1:0-556 GCF_001876935.1 Asparagus officinalis | reverse complement strand
GATCAAACCTTCCGACAGTTAGGTCGTCTCAAACTCCTGCTTGGTCAAACATTCATACAGTTAGGGCCATAGTCAAAATCTCCTCTCGATTCCCCCAATGAACGAGAGGTCCACTTCCAAGTCGGGTAATCAAACCTTCCGACAGTTAGGGTTATCCGAATTGTTACGATTCTCGGAGTGGAGATCCCACTCTTAGTTTCATCCTTCCGGATTCTGGGGGTGGAGATCCCACCTCGAGTTTCCTTTCCAGCTGTAGATAGAATATAAAATTCTTCCTCTTCAGCACCGGGAGATAGAATATAAAATTCTTCCTCTCCTCGGACCTTTCCGATGCTCGGAGTGGAGAACCCACTCCCAGTTCATCATTTCCGGATTCTGGGGGTGGGGGATCCCACCTCAAGTTCCCTTTCCGGCCGAAGATAGAATATAAAATTCTTCCTCTTCAGTACCGGGAGATAGAATATAAAATTCTTCCTCTCCCGTTTTTTCAATCTGTCTTTGCTTTTAGAAAAGACACGATTGTCAAATCCGGGCACTCGATGCACGGGGAATTTTA
>NW_017980287.1:0-556 GCF_001876935.1 Asparagus officinalis | reverse complement strand
TATAAGTATGAAGGAGGAGGAAGGAAACTATGGCCAATAAAGACAAGTTACCTCTTGAAGATGTACCTGAGTTCATCGAACTGGGTCCTTCATTAACAGGCTCTCCAACATGGGCGGTCTCTGCAGGCTGTTCTACCTGGTGCGGTGAGTCAGGCTCACCAGGAGATGCACAATCATCGGGACTCATCTCGCCTTCCTCACGATATCCTGCATAGGATGGGAAAGCATGAGCTAGAAGTTCTAAACGATCAAGAAAATGATCTATAGAATAGACGTTACCTCCGTCACTAACAGGATCCTCATCAGCCAAGTCCATCTCAGATGCTCGTGAATTTGCATGCGGCTTGTGGGCTAATCTTTTCCGCCTATCAGCACTGATAGCAATCGAAGGTCTTGCCCGGGTAAAAGGACGGAATTCATCGTCACTGTTGGTCGCTGTCCCTGAAACATCGAATAGTGGTCAGGAATAGCAATTTGGAAATGCAAAAAAAAAAAAGAAAGATAGGTGACTAACCTTGCTCTAAATCTGCCTCGTAGTCTTCAGGGTCTCCGCCTG
>NW_017980286.1:0-557 GCF_001876935.1 Asparagus officinalis | reverse complement strand
ATCTTCTGAAGGGCGTCTTGTCCGAATCCTACCATAGGTTGCTCGCTCGATGGTTCCGGACTGCAGACGTGTTCTAGGCCGGGAGGCTTTCAGAATCGACTCGAAATCATCCCGTGGCGATGTCCCTTTGCTGGTCATATTGGTGGTGACCCTCGGAAATTCTCCGTCTTCAATCACCCTTCTTCTTCGTTGGAAGCGCCTAGGCCTTGGTTTTGGCGTCTCCGCACTGAGTCTTTCAAAAACTGAAACTCTTTCGGGGACCGCCTTAATGCAATTGCATTCAGACAATACCGCCCGAATGAGTTTGGAACAGGGGCATTGAGTTTCCTGTTCTCGGGGACTCCTCTTCCTGGTTCTATTCGTACCCCCAGCACGATAGTACAACTCGTCATTTTGACAGTCAGAGTAACCTATCGTGTGCGAGCACGACTTCTCAGGTATAACACTATCATTATCAGATGATAATGTTTCCATCTGAGGGTGACTTTCCTTCTTTGGGCTTTCAAAGGTTACCCGTCTCAAAACATGCCTGTTTGGGCGTGAATTTTCGGCGTGCT
>NW_017980285.1:0-557 GCF_001876935.1 Asparagus officinalis | reverse complement strand
TTTACCGTTCTTCTTCATGACTAGAACGATATTGGCTAGCCAATCCGGATGTTGCTCCTCTCGGATAAATCCTAATTCGATCAATTTCTTAACCTCTGCTTCGATGGCTTCCATTATCTGCGGACAAAACCGTCTTTGCTGTTGCTTGACAGGTTTAGCATCCGGCTTGATATCGAGGCGGTGCATTGCCACATTGGGGTCGAGCCCTGGCATATCCTCGTAGTTCCAAGCGAAGACGTCAATATACTCCCTGATGAGAGCAACTAACTCCTCCTTCTCATTTGAGGGAAGACTATCGCTGATGAATATCGGCTTTGGGTTGTCCTCGTCCTCAGTGGGGGGTTCTCGCTGTTCGAACCTGTCACCATACTGCATATTCAGATGATGAACCCACGGGTCTTCCCATGTTGGCATTTGATCATCGTCCTCCATTGTAGACGGATCAGCTGTAGCCATGTTTACCATTAGGGTTTTGAATGCCTCCCATGGACTTGTGTCGGAATTCCCATCAGAAGAGTATCCGTTCTTAGTTTTGTTAGCAATTTGATCGATGATCT
>NW_017980283.1:0-557 GCF_001876935.1 Asparagus officinalis | reverse complement strand
AACAAATGAGAGAATTGCTAGCTCAACGGCCTCAACCCCCTGAGTCCAGTCAAAGAGTTGAATCCAGCCACCACATTCAGAATGTTACAAATGACAGTAATCCAGAAGTGGATGAAGTCATTATGGCTGATACACCTCCCAATAGCAATAACACTGGGGGTGGTTTAACGGATCCTCCCCATAACGATATTAGGGGGGGGTCAATAGCACCTCTTCCAGATGAAGACATAGACGAGGACGAGAAAATGAAAGAGCTTGAAAACAAAATCAACGCTTTGATGACGGCTCAAGAAGGGAAAAAGACAGGTATTCCGTGTCCCTATCCAAGAGAATGGGATTCAATACCATACCCGGCCAAATTCAATCTGGTTAACTTCACACCGTTTGAGGGGAAGAGCTCGCCTATTCAACACTTGATTTATTTCAAGTCTCACTTAGGCATGATTTCTGGAAACGAGGTTTTAATGGTTCGGTTATTCGTTGGCACTCTTCGTGGGCCCGCCTTCGATTGGTACCGACGGCTCAAGCCAGGGAGCATTAATTGCTGGGATGACATG
>NW_017980282.1:0-557 GCF_001876935.1 Asparagus officinalis | reverse complement strand
AACACTACATCGCACCAGCAAGTATGACAATTATATTTTGATGGTGCTTCAAGAGCAGTTAATAGGGTAATAACCCCAGGATGTCCCACTGTCTCCTCTGGAGTTGGAGTCGTCTTAATCTCCCCGGGAAAGCATGTAATGCCCCGAGCTTATTCATTGACTGGTCCGTGTTCCAATAACGTGGCCGAGTACAATGCACTTCTCATTGGACTCAGTTTCGCCAAGGAGCTGGGGGTCGAATATCTCGAAGCTTTTGGGGATTCTCAATTGATAGTCAACCAGGTCCGTGGAGAGTATGAAGTCAGGAACCAAGACCTGATCCCATACCACCAGGAAGCCATCAAAATGGCAGAATCTTTTGAAGAATTCTTCATTGAATATATCCCTCGTCTCCAGAACGCTTATGCAGATGCACTGGCGGCACTAGCGGTATGACTGGCACAGCCTCCCGAAACTGAGCTGTTAGTCACAGTACGGACGCATCAACACTGCGTACCCATATACAGTAGGGATATTGAAGAGGAAGATGACGGAAACGTAAACGCCAAGGAGGTGAA
>NW_017980281.1:0-557 GCF_001876935.1 Asparagus officinalis | reverse complement strand
ATTGTCGATAATGACATCTGTGATTGGGAGAGGAAAGTCGTCTTTTGGACATGCCGTATTTAGGTCTCTAAAGTCGATGCAGATCCTGATTTTACCGTTCTTCTTCATGACTGGAACAATATTGGCTAGCCAATCTGGATGTTGCTCCTCTCGGATAAATCCTGAATCGATCAATTTTTTAACCTCTGCCTCAATGGCTTCCATAATCTGTGGACGCCGACTTGATATCGAGGCGGTGCATTGCCACATTGGGGTCGAGCCCTGGCATATCTTCATAGTTCCAAGCGAAGACGTCAATATATTCCCTGATGAGAGCGATTAATTCCTCCTTCTCATTTGGGGGAAGACTATCGCTGATGAATATAGGTTTTGGGTTGGCCTCGTCACCCATGTTAATTTGGACTATTTTATCTTCAGTGGGGGGTTCTCTCTGTTTGAACCTATCACCATATTGCATGTTCAGGTGATGAACCCACGGGTCTTCCCAGGTTGGCATTTGATCATCGTTCTCCATTGTGGACGGATCAGCTGTAGCCATGTTCGCCATTAGGGCTTTG
>NW_017980280.1:0-557 GCF_001876935.1 Asparagus officinalis | reverse complement strand
CTAGGAAAAGCCCGGGTTACTGAGCCAAACCAGGCTATGTGCCTATGTCCGGGTTGGCTTGATGCAACCAGCACCAGGCCCAGCCCGGGTAGAAAAATGGTCGGACCAGAGTACCTAGGTCCATGTGTGCCCTAGACCCAGCCTGGTTCGGTTTGCCTAAATAGCCTAAAACGGCTATTTTAAGCAATTTTTTTAAAAGGGAAAATAATTGGGGCCGGCCTGGTGTCCAGCCATTTCAGCCCCGAACCCGGACCCAGACCCGGGCCCGCCGGGTCCGAATCTGGTTCACCCATTTTGCCCGGTCCAAAGCCAGATTTTAGGACCGGGCCGAGTCGGGCCGGCCCAAATGGATAGGCTTAAAGTAAGGTTATGGTTTGGGGGAGCATTGAGGGAGAGATTGAGAGGAGTTGAGGTTAGAGTTCGCAAATTGAGAATTAGGGTTTGAATATTAGGCTAGGATTTGGAGATTCGGGTTTGGAGATCCATGGCTATTTGAGAGAGAGAGAGAGAGAGAGAGAGAGAGAGAGAGAGAGAGAGAGAGAGAGAGAGAGAGAGAG
>NW_017980279.1:0-557 GCF_001876935.1 Asparagus officinalis | reverse complement strand
CTTCATCCTCCAGACATGTCATAACAACCTATCTATTGAGATATTGGAAGTTATGGGAGTCGCACCATCTAACACTTGGAAAAACTTAAAGGTGCACGGTGAACAAGCCGAACGCTTCCTCCGAAGGAAGAAGGCCGAGAGGAGCCAACCGACGGCCAATCCTCCGAACTCAAACTTTGCCTCCCGTGGTAAGGGCAAGGCACCTGCAGCTGCTGTTAGTACAAATCAAACGTCACAACAGCAATCCCGAAGGCAACACAAGATTTCGGATCCGAGACTCCAAAAAGAGTACTCCTTCAAGGATCTTCGAATCTCTCCTTGAAAACAACAAGATTAAGCTTCCACCCATCACAAATCAGGAGGAAGCTGATAACATTTTGGATCCAAAGTATTGTGCATACCACAGAAGGATCCTTCATCCCACCAAGGCTTGCTTCGCTCTCAAGAATAGCATCCAAACCCTAGTTGAAGCCGGCGTTATATCGCTTAGTTAAGTCGCAGATAACACTCCGACAAGTATAAGAGTATAAACTGCTTCTTAATCCTCCGACCGGTGT
>NW_017980278.1:0-557 GCF_001876935.1 Asparagus officinalis | reverse complement strand
TACCACAGAAGGATTCTTCATCCCACCGAAATTTGCTTTGGACTCAAAAACAAAATCCAAGCCTTAATTAACTCCGGCGTCATAACGGCGAAAGAAGTCGAGTAAAGACGACCATAACTACTCCATCGGATACACGAGTTTAAACTGTTTTCCCTAACTCCATTGGGTACACGAGTATAAACTGTTTCCCCTCACTCCGAAAAGTATACGAGTATAAACTGCTCCTCGATACTCCAAAAGGTATATGAGTCTAAACTATTTCCTTTCCTTAACGGGAAGTTCCTGGAGAATCCTATATTCTTAAGGATAACCCGAACATATGACTGAGGTTAACGTACTCCTCGTTATACCCAGTTTTACAAAGAAAGCTGGGGGTCGATAATTCATGTAAAGTGATAAACACTAAACTCCTACTATGACTTCCGAATACTCTTTTGCTGAGATGAGATTCGATCACCTTTTTAGATCAATCTTCCCTCACAAAATTCCCACTCGGTCAAACCTTTAAACAGTTAGGACCAAATCCAAAATCCCCTCTCGATTCGTTCCATGAACGA
>NW_017980277.1:0-557 GCF_001876935.1 Asparagus officinalis | reverse complement strand
TCGGGGCTTATTAGGCATTTATGAAGCGCCTTGCCCCGAAGATCCGTCAGTGGCATAGGGATGCATACTGCGGTTTTATATTTCAGCACTACATTTTGTTTGGGGCTCCTGCGCCTGATCGGCCCACCCTTGAGCTGCTGCTGAGCTTTTTCGATAGAGATAATAACACCTTTTGTATACCTGATTCAAAAAGTGGGGGTATGAAAAATGTTAGTTTTGATTTGCAATGGGTCCACAACCATACTTATTTCCCAATTTATGGGGAGGACATAAGGAACAATAGGGACTCAAGAAGCAGAATATGGCTGGAATACTTCGCTAAGCTTTTCATTTCTGAAGAGGGTAAGAAGTTAAAAAAATCAGAAACCAGCCAACGTAAACATCTTGAAGGGCTACTTGAACGGCTTGTTGAATCTACCAAAAAGCGGGATATCGAGGATTTTGCTCTGTTACAAATTTTGTACCAATGCTCTATGATATGGAGTCCTATAGCAGGGGAAGGTATCCCTAGACCCTTACTCAGGTACCTGGATAGCATTCAGAGGGTCAATTCTGTT
>NW_017980276.1:0-557 GCF_001876935.1 Asparagus officinalis | reverse complement strand
GATTTTGAATACATAGACTTTGTCATTTTGACGGGAAAAGACTAACCGGCAACGCGTGTTAGGCGTAGGTT
Source organism: Asparagus officinalis (assembly GCF_001876935.1). NCBI lineage: Eukaryota > Viridiplantae > Streptophyta > Magnoliopsida > Asparagales > Asparagaceae > Asparagus > Asparagus officinalis. The sequence goes on along the minus strand of NW_017980276.1, from coordinate 486 downwards.
TATCTCTAATTAGGGATCGAGATAAAGTCCCGCATGCGTGTGAGGCATGGATTTTGTTGTCCTTTTCACGGTAAAAGACTAACCGGCAACGCGTGTTAGGCGTAGGCTTATCTCTAATTAGGGATCGAGATAAAGTCCCCCATGCGTGTAAGGCATGGATTTTGGCGTTATTAATAACGACCTGCTACGATATTGAATACGTAGGCTTTGCTATTATTACGGGAATAGGCTACCCGGCAACATGTGTTAGATGCAGACTTATCTCTAATTAGGGATCGAGATAAATTCCCCCAGGCATGAATCCTGGTGTCTTTTTCACGGCGAAAGATTAACCGGCAACGCGTGTTAGGCGTAGACTTATCTCTAATTAGGGATTGAGATAAAGTCCCCCATGCGTGAAGGCATGGATTTTTAGTGTCGTTTCTTCCTGTGTGGCTTGAAGCACCAAACGAAAGTTGGAAGTGCCAGAGGTATAGTATTAACTTG
>NW_017980275.1:0-557 GCF_001876935.1 Asparagus officinalis | reverse complement strand
AACAGGCTGAACGCTTCATCAGAAGGCGGAAGGTCGAGAGAAATCAACCGATGGTTAATCCTCCGGATCTCGTACCTCATGATGAAGGGGACATACCTGCAACGGTTATTAACGATGATCAAACGTCACGACAGCAGTCCTGGGAACAACAGGAGAATTCGGACGAGGAGCTCCAAAACGAGTACTCGTTCAAAGAAGAAGACGTTCCAGCTATCTTCGAGACCCTTCTCGAAAACAACAAAATCAAACTCCCGCCCATCACGCATCAGGAGGAAGATGACGATTCTGCGGATCCAACGTACTGCGAGTACCACAGAAGGATCCTCCACCCCACCAAGGAATGCTTTGCTCTCAAGAATAGCATCCAGACCTTGGTTGAAGCCGGCGTTATAACGCTAGGGTAAGCCAATTGAAAACGGCATACTCCAAAGAGTACAAGAGTATAAACTGTTTCTCGATACTCCAAAAAGTACACGAGTATAAACTGTTTCTTAATACTCCAAAGAGTACAAGAGTATAAACTGTTCCTCAATACTCCAAAGAGTACAAGAGTATAA
>NW_017980274.1:0-557 GCF_001876935.1 Asparagus officinalis | reverse complement strand
ATCTTTATTTATTTGATAAATTCCCAACAATCTAGAAGATTGAGGAGTTTATAGCTTTGATTTAAATCTGAAATTATCTTAAAGTTACTGTTCATTCGAGATGGTTACTGTTCATCCGAAGTAAAAAAAAAGTTTTGTATTCTGATTTTGAATCCCCAATAAAAAAATGTTACTGTTCACAAAATGTAACTGTTACTGTTCATTTTAAACAGTTTTCAATGTTTTGAAAAAAAAAGATTACTGTTCATTCATTTTAATGAATGTTACTGTTCATTTTTTAAAAAAGAACGTTACTATTTATTTATTTTTAAGAATGTTAATGCTCATTTATAAAAATGTCGTTACTGTTCATTCTTAAAAAATGACGTTACTGTTTACTTTTAAAAATGATGTTACTGTTCATTTATGTTGAGAACGGCATGTTCATTTTATTTAAAAAGTTACTGTTCATGTAAACAGTTTTGGTTATTTTTTTTTAATAAAAAAAATAATAATTAAAAATTGTAGCTAAATATTTCTGTTAATTTAATTTAACAGTTAATTACATTTGTCTTATA
>NW_017980273.1:0-557 GCF_001876935.1 Asparagus officinalis | reverse complement strand
CTGGTGTCTTTTTCAATCGGTGCAAGACTAAACCGGCAACGCGTGTTAGGCGTTGGCTTTGGGATTTTTTTTGGCACACGCCTTCAACGGGTTTGATGCACCTTTACCGATTACCGTTTGAATCGGGCTAGCATGCGGATTGTCGAAATCCGTTCCGCATGTAACGTTGTGCTAAAGGAATGAACTCCCTTAGACTTAATGCTACGACTTTGAATACGTAGACTTTGCCCTTGTTACGGGAATAGAGTTTACTTATCCCTACTTAGGATTTGGGATAAAATTCCCCATGCACCAAGTGCGCGGATTGGAAGTTGAAAGTTGTGTCAAATAGGAGAGGAAGAATTTTATATTCTATCTCCCGCTGGAAAGGAAACTCGAGGTGGGATCCCCACCCCCAGAATCCGGAAGGATGAACTGGGAGTGGGATCTCCACTCCGAGCATCCGGAATGATGAACAGGGAGTGGGATCTCCACTCCGAGCATCGGACAGGTCTGAGGAGAGGAAGAATTTTATATTCTATCTCCCGGTGCTGAAGAGGAAGAATTTTATATTCTAT
>NW_017980272.1:0-558 GCF_001876935.1 Asparagus officinalis | reverse complement strand
TTTGGGCAAGCAGTGTTGAGGTCTCTGAAGTCAATACAGACCCTGATCTTCCTGTTCTTTTTAAGGACCAGGACAATATTGGCACGCCATTCTGGATGTTGCTCTTCTCTAATGAAGCCCGAGTCCACAAGCTTTTTAACCTCAGCTTCGATCGCCTCCATCATTTGCGGACGAAACCGTCTTTGTTGTTGTTTGACAGGTTTGACATCCGGCTTAATATTGAGGCGATGCACTGCTATGTTTGGATCGAGCCCTGGCATGTCTTCATAATTCCAGGCGAACACATCGATGTACTCCCTGATAAGAGAGATTAACTCCTCTTTCTCCTTGGGTAGGAGACTGTCGCTAATGAATATCGGCTTTGGATTATCTTCACTTCCCATATTCACTTGGACTACTTGATCTTCGGTAGGAGGTTCTCTTTGTTCGAACCTATCACCATACTGCATGTTCAGGTGATGAACCCAAGGATCTTCCCATGTCGGTATGTGGTCGTCTTCCTCTATCGTGGTAGGATCGACCGTGACCATGTTCGACATCAACTTTTTAAACATTTCA
>NW_017980271.1:0-558 GCF_001876935.1 Asparagus officinalis | reverse complement strand
GAATTTATCACAAAATCTCTGAAACCCAAAGCTGCCGAATTGTGTCCCGTTGTCGTGAACTATTCGTCTTGGGACCCCAAAGCGATATATGGCGTGATGTTTGATGAACTTGATCACGTTTGAAGTCTTGACTTCTTTCAACGGGATTGCCTCCGCCCACTTGGAGAAATAGTCGGTCACGGCTAGAATGAATCGGTGTCCTTTGGACGTCGGAGGGGAGATCGGTCCGACGATATCCATGCCCCACATTTCGAATGGCCAAGTCGCCGATGTGGGGTGTAAGTTTCCTGGTGCCTGATGGATGAAGTCCCCATGAATTTGACATGCGTGACAACGTTTGGCGTAGTCAATCGCGTCTGAAAACATCTTCGGCCAATAATAGCCGATTCGTCGGAGACGATCTCCTAACTTAGCTCCAGGTTGATGAGCTCCGCACATTCCGCTGTGAGCTTCCTTGAGGGCCTCTTTTGCTTCCTTCCGAGAAAGGCGCCGAAGTAAGACTCCATCATATGATTTACGATACAAGACTTGAGAAACTGCGTCGTAATAGAATCGGAG
>NW_017980270.1:0-558 GCF_001876935.1 Asparagus officinalis | reverse complement strand
GCTATGTTTTCTCGCTTCACTAACATTATCAATGAATTGCATGGTCTTGACAAGAAGTTGACTATTCAATAGATGAATTACAAGATTCTTCGTTCATTGACTCTGATGTGGGAACCCAAGGCGACGACAATAGAAGAAGCTCATGACCTTACCACTTTACCTCTCGATGGCCTCATCGGAAAGCTCAAGGTCCATGAGAAGAAGCTCAAGGGGAAGGAGAAGGAGGAAGTGCCCTCACGAGATGTTGAGGAGCCATCACCAAAGTTGAAGACCATAGCTCTCAAAGGAGCTAGTGATAACTCCTCTTCGTCATCGGATAGTGAAGTTGATTTTTCTAGAGAAGTGGCTCATCTCTCTAGAAGAATTTCTAGACTCATAAAAATGAACAAGAAATTTAACCCACGATCTAACAACAAATTTCCTTCTCGTGTAGGAAAATGCTTTGAATGCAATGAACCAGGCCATATTGCTAAGGATTGCCCAAGGCTTAAGGAGAAGTACATGAAATACAAGAAGAAGAAGGCTATGTATGTCGGATGGGAAGAATCCGAACCAAGT
>NW_017980269.1:0-558 GCF_001876935.1 Asparagus officinalis | reverse complement strand
TCCGGACATCCTATGTCCCTTATCAAATTTATCTTGGAATCGAGGTAGGGCTTAAACTGGCGAAGAGAACGTCCGTCGTGGAGGAGTTTGCCAATTATAGCAGTCAGAGAGGAGAAATAAGAGCGGACTTCTACACTGATGATAATCTTCTCAGGGTCATTCCCCGATAACAACTCCTTAACGAGGACATGAAGCTGAGAAGGAAGCCCTACACAAAGAAGAGAAATTCGTCAAAAGCCTCAATGAGGAAATGAATAGCATTACTCAGTTAATTAAATTATACCTCCTTCCCCTCGAGTCACTGGGGGTAGTGGAGGTGTAACGACTGTAGCTGCATCGACTGGTGGAGTTGGTCGCACAGCCGGCTCAACTGGGTCAGTCTCAGAGAAAGCTCCTGTTAGGCACAAAACGGAAACGTCATATTTGCATTAGTCAAAGAATTGGCTAGTCCTATATTTAGTTTGAGAAGAGGCATTCACCTTCAAAATGATAGTTTCCGGGAGTCTGAGGGAGTACAGACTCAGGGAACATATCCTGAGCCGGCTGGCCATCGATCTG
>NW_017980268.1:0-558 GCF_001876935.1 Asparagus officinalis | reverse complement strand
GATAGTTTTTTTTTTCTTTTAAGGAAAGAAAGAAATTTAGTTTTTTTTTTATAAAGGAAAGAAGAAAGAGAAATAGTTTTTTTTTTAATATGAGAAGATAAAGAAAAAGAAAAATCCTAACTAAAACAAATCAAGGCAATCACTTTTCAATCAACTCTAACTCTAGGGTTTAGCCTAACTCCACTAGACCAGCTCCTAACCAAAAATTCCTACAGTGAAAAGATCAAAGTTTTACCTAGGTAGTTAGCCAGGTAAGGATAGTACTAGAGGGTGATCAAAGATCAATTAAGTACCTCTTTCCTTGCGGAGCGCTTTACGCAACCCCTAAACCTTGCCTTAGACACCAACTATTCTAAGAAAACTTAAACCGTTCACTTAAGGATTTCTTGTTCCTTATTGAGCTCGAATCCTTAGGGGCCAACGTCTAATGAGTTTTAGAAGGCTTGGAATTGTGAAGTGAGGGATTAGTGATTTGTGGGCTAAGGAAAAGGTGATGAAATCCCTTATCTTATCTTGATTGGGGTTTTGCCCTTAAGAATGATTTAAGTGTGTGCCAAA
>NW_017980267.1:0-558 GCF_001876935.1 Asparagus officinalis | reverse complement strand
GGTTATGCGCTGACTGGCATTGACCCTTAGGGTTTTGAATCGTCAAACGTTGACTTTTGTCGCAACGCGCTGACTGGAGTTGACCTAGGGTTATGCGTTGACCGGCGTTGACCCTTAGGGTTTTGAATCGTCATACGTTGACTTTTGTCGCAACGCGTTGACTGGCGTTGACCTAGGGTTACGCGTTGACCGGCGTTGACCCTTAGGGTTTTGGTTCATCAAAGGTTACTTTCGCGTTGACTGGCGTTGACCTAGGGTTACGCGTTGACCGGCGTCCACCCTAGGGGATTTTCATCCTCAAACGTTGACTTTTGTTGCAACCCGTTGACTGGGGTTGACCTAGGGTTACGCGTTGACCGGCGTCTACCTTAGGGTTTTGGATCGTCAAACGTTGATTGGTGTGGATTTTCATCCTCAAACGTTGACTTTTGGTGCAACCCGTTAACTGGGGTTGACTTAGGGTTACGCGTTGACCGGCGTTGACCCTATGGTTTTGAATCGTCATACGTTGACTTTTGGTGCAACCCGTTGACTGGGGTTGACCTAGGGTTACGCGTT
>NW_017980266.1:0-558 GCF_001876935.1 Asparagus officinalis | reverse complement strand
CTCTCAAAACCCCCAAAATTTCCCCCCAATCTCTCAAATCCCTCATCTCAGACTCCCAAGATCCACCTCAAATCCTTCATCTCTTCGTCTTCGTCTTCATCCCCTCAAATCCCTCATCTCAAACGTCGGCCATGTTGCGCCTCTCTTCATCGCTCCTCCCCCGCGCTCGCTCCGCCGTCGCCCTCTCACGGTCCTACGGCCTGATCCTGATGGTGATCGAGCACACCTCCCGGGGTGAGCGCACCTACGACATATTCTCCCGGCTCCTGAAGGAGCGCGTGGTCTGCATCAACGACCCTATATCCGACGGGAAATTGGATTCCCTGATTTCCATTGGGATCATCTTCTCATTCATTTCTCTTTATTTCTCTCCTCTCTTATAGAGTGCCCACGGGCACTCTATAGAAAAATAGGGAAAAAAAACATTGATGACGTTTATGGATTTTGGCAGCATGCTGGTGAAGTATATGGAGAGAAAGCTGTTCTATCAACTGAAGCTCGGGAACTTCAGTCTCGTCTTCTCAAATTGTCGGACGAAAGGGATAAATCTGTTTCAAT
>NW_017980265.1:0-558 GCF_001876935.1 Asparagus officinalis | reverse complement strand
GGTCAGTCTCAGCGAAAGCTCCTGTTAAGCACAAAACGGAAGCGTCATATTTGCATTAGTCAAAGAATTAGCTAGTCCTATATTTAGTTTGAGAAGAGACATGCACCTTCAAAATAACAGTTTCCGGGAGTCTGAGGGAGTACAGACTCAGGGAACATATCCTGAGCCGGCTGGCCATCGATCTGAGGAGAATCATACATGAAGTTGAACATAGAAGTGTCCACAGGCAGGCCCTCCCCATCGAAGTCATCAATCGAAAAATCTGACATAAAAAGATATAAGTATGAAGGAAGAGGAAGGAAACTATGGCCAATAAAGACAAGTTACCTCTTGAAGATGTACCTGGAATCATCGAACTGGGTCCTTCATTGACAGGCTCCCCAACATGGGCGGTCTCTGCAGGCTTTTCTACCTGGTGCGGTGAGTCAGACTCACCAGGAGATGCACAATCATCGGGACTCATCTCGCCTTCCTCACGATATCCTGCAAAGGATGGGAAAGCATGAGCCAGAAGTTCTAAACGATCAAGAAAATGATCTATAGAATAGACGTTACCTC
>NW_017980264.1:0-558 GCF_001876935.1 Asparagus officinalis | reverse complement strand
CCATGTTTTAGATTGTACCTGACTTGCTGCTTTTTCGTTGCAGATTTGCAATGTCTCCTCGTCGATCTCAACCCCGGAGGAGCCGTTCTCATTCACAGCATAGTGAGGAAGAGGTTCCTACGACGTCTCCTCCCACGGCCACATTCTTCGGGGGTGAGGCTTTATGCAGTTTTTTTCTTCTTGCATCCCTGATTGACCTCTTTGCGGGTCATGAAGGAAGAACCGATACCTCTCTCGCGGAGGGTAAGGTTTCAGACTTGTTTTGCTTAGCCAATTCAAGTCTCCGGTATATTGGGGCGATTTTGTGTCGTCCTACGCCTTATAGGTCGGTGTATGTCACCACGTTATTCACGTGATGATGCATACCGTTCTTCCGGTGTAGGACACTCAAAATCGTCTCTCCAATTATTCCGTGGATGAGTTTATCATTCTTCTTATGAGATGGATTATCTGATTCCGCACTTATGCTTTATTGCAGTGGAATTCCCTGCGGGTAGCCTTCCTTCTCACGCCAACACCGGCTGTAGTCGGGAGGTTTTCTCTTCAGCTTCCCTTAGG
>NW_017980263.1:0-558 GCF_001876935.1 Asparagus officinalis | reverse complement strand
TGGCCAAGATTGTGGCACTTGAAGCATTCCACCGTTGCCTTGCCCCTTCCTCGACCCCTACCTTCCATCGTTGCCTTGTCCCTTCCTCAACCCCTACCTCTGATAGCATATTTTCCTCTTACAAATGTTCGATCTTCTACTTTTAATGCCTGATCAACATCTTCTCTGCTCACCCTTTTGAATTTCTGCTCGTGTACTACCAACGAGCTTTGTAGTTCATTAATGGACATAGTCGAAGTATCCTTTGCTTCTTCAATTGAAACTACAATAGGGATAAACCTTTCTACCAAGGTTCTCAAGATCTTCTCCACAATCTTTTCATCTGTCATATCTTCACCATTGCTTTTCATCTTGTTGGAGACAACCATCACTCTGGCAAAGTACTCCGTGATGGTTTCTTCATTCCTCATCTCCAGTACCTCGAACTCTCTTCTGAGTGTCTGGAGGTGAGACTTCTTCACCTTGTCATTCCCACCAAACTTTTGTTTTATAGAATCCCAAACAGTTTTGGCGGAACGACGATCTAAAATCTGCTCGAAGACAATCCTGTCGATGGCT
>NW_017980262.1:0-558 GCF_001876935.1 Asparagus officinalis | reverse complement strand
CTCAGGAAAACAGTCGAATGCTACGTTGATGATTTGGTTGTGAAAAGCCGCAACAAAGAAGATCACATCCAGGACCAGAAGACGATGTTCGATCTCATGAGGAGTCATCAATTGAAGAGGAAGATGACGGAAACGTAAACGCCAAGGAGGTGAATTCAACCCAAATTGGGTCCGAGTCCCGAGATTGGCGTTTTCCCATCATTGACTACGTCCAGTATGCGCCGAAGAGCTCCAAGATTCTTCTATAATACTGAAACCCATACATTATACCGTAGAGGGTACGATGGTCTTTTACTCCGATGTCTTTCGAACAGAGAAGCAAATGAAGTTCTTAAGGAAGCACACGAAGGAGAATGTGGTGCGCATCAGCCCGGTCCTAAACTGTATGATCGCATTAGAAGGATGGGATACTATTGGCCCACAATGGTTCGTGACGCGATCGAGTACGCTCGAGAGTGTCATGCTTGCCAAATACACGCAAATTATATGCATTGTAGGCATATAAAATTGCTTATAGGTCCTTTAGCTCAGCTCGGCACAAACCGACGAACCAACGAG
>NW_017980261.1:0-559 GCF_001876935.1 Asparagus officinalis | reverse complement strand
CAATTCCGCCAACCTCCATTTGATATCATCGTTATGGCGCAATCCATCCATCCTCCAATAACGTTGTTTGTCTAAAAAACATAGGAATGCACAAACACTAGACAAACAATATTAGTAATAAATTGTTTGTTAAACATCATCAAAACAAGAAGGCCAACAATCTCCCCCTTTTTGATGATGACAAACAATTTACAAAACGAAGTATATGCATGAAGGAAATGAACATACACAAGATAATACACATGCATATAAATGTATACTCACAATATTTCTCCCCCTTTGACAACATCAAAAAGGGGACAAAAAGAATAAGAGAGCGAAAGCTCCCCCTATCTTAAAGCATAGGTGAGTATCAAACAAGTATAGGGATTGCTCTCCCTATCAAAAAGCCATATAGGATATAAGCAATAAAAGATCATGGCATAACATATGAGTAAGCATAAAAAATATGCTAACAATCACTCACATTCAAACAAGACAATGAGAACACATAAATATATCAAGATGAACATATTGTCTTATATCATAAAAGCCAATGTATAAAATAGATTTATGAAAT
>NW_017980260.1:0-559 GCF_001876935.1 Asparagus officinalis | reverse complement strand
GAGGGTCGTTCATCCCACCAAGGATTGCTTTGCTCTCAAGAATAACATTCAGACCTTGGTTGAAGCCGGTGTCATATCGCTCAGATAAGCCAAATAAGAACGGCAAGACTTCAAAGGGTATACGAGTATAAACTGTTTCTCAATCCTCCAACAAGTGCATGAGGTTAAACTGCTTCCTTACATACTCCAATAGGTATATGAGTCTAAACTGTTTCCCACTTTTGACGGGAAGTTCCTGGAGAATATTACGCTAGTATTCTTAAGGATAACCCAGTCAGGTAACTGAGAATAATGTCCGAACCAGTTCCGCATAGGAAGCTGGGGGTGGAAGAATATGTAACGGGAAGTTCCCAAAAGAAATCCATATAGTGTATTCTTAGGGATAATCCGGTCACCACAGCAAGATGATGAATAATAAACTCCCATTCAAATTCTCACCGTGTCGGTGCACTCAACAGTCTCATTGTTAGAGTCTGGACATAATATTCGGAATTGGTCAAACCTTCCTACAGTTAGGACCACAACCAAAATCCCCTCTCGATTCCTCCAATGAACGAGA
>NW_017980259.1:0-559 GCF_001876935.1 Asparagus officinalis | reverse complement strand
GTCGCAAGGAGAACAAGCTGAAGAGATTGTAGCTCGGGTGAAAGCCGAGGAAGCTGCACAGCCCAAGCCACAACAGCAACAGCAACAGCAACCTAACCAGAATAACGCTCAGCGGACTAAGGGAAAAGAGACCCTAGCAGCCGACTACTCTCGTGTACCACCGCCCACGAATCAAGGCAAAGCTCCCAATAAGCAAAAAGTGCCCAAACAGTATTCCTTCAAGGAAGAACATGTGGACACTTTATTCCAGCTATTGCGGAAGAACAACAAGCTACAGCTTCCCGAAATTAGGAAGCCAGAGGAGGCAGGGAAGGTAGATGACCCTAATTACTGCCGCTATCACAGGTTTCTGGGGCATCCTACCAGAAGATGTTACATCTTTAAGGACATCCTCCAGAATTTGGTGGACGCCAAAGTGCTTACTCTGAAACCTGAGCAAAAGACTGTATCCACCAACATGATAGCAGTCCAGTTCGGTAACTTCCCTCCGGTGGCGACCACAGATGGCGTTATCCCCATCCACAAGGGAGAAATGCGTCTGAAGAATACTGACTTACAC
>NW_017980258.1:0-559 GCF_001876935.1 Asparagus officinalis | reverse complement strand
CCTAACCAATCCGGCACCAAGAATTCTTGGGTGCCAAAATGATTTTTAAACCAAGAATTTTCGTACTTTCACTTTTTCTTTTTCTTGGTTTTGAAAATTACATTTTAAAATCTTTTTGTTATGAAAATAATTTTTCTTTTATCAAATCTTTTGTTTTCATAATTATTAGTCTTGATTTTGATGAGAGGTTTGTGTTTATATAACCCTCCGGGTTTATTGGGTGTTTATTCCCAAATCAAGTTTACCGGATGCTAAAATGATTATATGGATTGGAACAAGCTTAAGAGCTTGATATAATTGTTGCCTCTCTTAAAAATTGTGTTTTGATTTGTTGCTTTTGAATTCATTATAATTCACTTATATGATGATATTTATGTGTTTGTGCTAATGGATCATCTATTCGTGGTTTATAATGTATTCTATGAGTGGTTTGATCAAGTCTTACAACAGAATTTTTTTTGTTGATCAAACATCATTTTTGGTTTAAATGGTTGATTTATAATTTCATTTGGTTGATTTGTTTTCATTCGAAAACTCTTTTTGCATGATTCTCATGTTT
>NW_017980257.1:0-559 GCF_001876935.1 Asparagus officinalis | reverse complement strand
CATCGATCCGGATGTCAAACCCGTTAAACAACAACAGCGTCGGTTTCGTCCAGAGATCATGGAATCAATCGAGTCAGAAGTTAAAAAGCTTATAAACTCGGGTTTTGTTAGGGAAGAATAACATCCTGATTGGGTGGCCAACATTGTTCCAGTTCTCAAGAAAAATGGTAAGGTCCGGATATGCATTGATTTCCGCGATCTTAACGCAGCCTGTCCAAAAGACGAGTTTCCTCTTCCCATCACTGATGTCATGATCGACAATACTTGCGGATATGAAAGGATGTCTTTTATGGATGGATTCTCCGGGTACAATCAGATCAAGATGCACCCGGATGACGAAAAACACACTGCTTTTAGAACACCACTGGGGGTGTATTGCTATACAGTGATGCCCTTCGGATTGAAAAATGCAGGTGCGACTTATCAACGTGCAATGGACACGATCTTTCACTAACACCTCCGAAAGAAGATTGAGTGCTACGTTGATGACATAGCTGTAGGCTGTCTAAAAATCACAATAGATAGTTGATCCCCCATCAAACACCGATGATGGAAGTTA
>NW_017980256.1:0-559 GCF_001876935.1 Asparagus officinalis | reverse complement strand
GTAGCACTGATTCTTCACCCGAAGGACAAGATATCCTACACGGATGTTCACTAACCATCGGAAGCAACCGGCATCAAGAATGGTTCGGTCACTTCTAGGTTTCTCCTCATCAATCAGCGTGTCGCCATAGCGACCCGAAAAGTGAGGGAAACACTTAAAGAACTCCCAACTCTTGCGAACCCGAAGCTCTCGTTGAACATCGCTGAATTTGCTCCCAAGCCATCTACTCTGCTCCAACAGTTGCATGAAGGGGACAGGGATGTCAACAACGCTGGGGGTCGACATCAAGTCGGGACGGTGAAGAACGAACCACGCCATCAAATATGCGTAAGGGAGCTCAACCTTCGGACAAACAAGCTCAGCTGATGGTTCAGAACCCGTATGTGTGAAACTGCTGACCAGACCCCTAAGCCCGCAATGGATGCTAGCAACCATTGCTGGGAGCAGGGAAAGCTCTCTCCCATAAGCCAACTGGACTGCAGGAAAGAGTACCTCGATGGGTAGAGCGTCAGAAGGTTGGCGCGGGACGACACACTTCTTCAACCAAAGGGCAAGGTAG
>NW_017980255.1:0-559 GCF_001876935.1 Asparagus officinalis | reverse complement strand
AGGTAATATTGCTCTCCAACCTTCGTCAATTTCAGATCCCGAACCTCTGGAAAAGCCCCACCGTAGCGCGGATTTCCCCAAGGTCAAGAATCCTCCGAAGGATCGTATCGGTGCTCTACCCGAGAATCGAGGAAAAGCGCTTGTCAAGGAAAGCTGGGGATCGTTGAAGGAGCTTCGAGCCAACATCCAGACTGGGGGTCGTACACGATCTCCTAACAAATCGATCTCTGCAACAACCAGAGGAGTGATTCCAAACGTGCGACTCTTGCAGAGGCCAATAAGGTAGTGTTTACTCAGAAGAAGACGCGTCGGGCAGACGAACGCGTTATAACTGAGAACCCCTGTGAGCAGCCGATAGGTTACTCCGACTACAAAGTCAGTGAGTTGTACTATCAGGCTGGGGGTGCGGATGAATCTCGAAAGAGAAACACCCGGGAAGCGGATTTTCACTGTCCGTGTACCAAATTTATCAGGGCAGTATTATCAGCCTGTAGTGTTTGCGGAAAAAGTTGCTGTATTCATTGCTGCATTCATTACAACTTTGATCGTTACAATGAAA
>NW_017980254.1:0-559 GCF_001876935.1 Asparagus officinalis | reverse complement strand
CTTCTTCGTTTTAAGTATTCTTCGTCAATGGGTTTTCTTGACATTCCATAGACGAGTTCTGGTTGATGACGACGAATAAAATTCGTCTGTTCAACCTTGAATATGCACAAAGTTTGCATTCTTCTTGATGAAAACCGTTCATCTTCTTGACTTTGGATCCTGAAGGAATTTCTTGTATCCATTGTAACGATGAAGAATCAAACTCTTGAAGTTGAACACCTGGAGAAGTTTCTGTGTTTGTTGATAAGATTTGTTCGTCTTAGATACGAACAACTGTTCATGTGGAATGTGGAAGAGGACTTCTGTGTTTACTGATAAGATGAAGGGATTAATCTCTTAATCTGGAACTCAGGCAGAAGTCCTGCGTTCATAGCTGTTGAACGCAGGTTTAACTTTCTTGCGTTCAGGCTGATCCTGACGCATGCTTAGACTTACTGCGTTTGCCTCCATCTATTTTATCAACTTTGCTTTGGTTCATATGCCAGGTGGAGCTTCTGCTGCTGAGCCTATTGTTGTATCTGATGATGAAGAAGAAGGAGCTCTCCAAGAGGACGCCCCT
>NW_017980253.1:0-559 GCF_001876935.1 Asparagus officinalis | reverse complement strand
CCTCGGCCTCTCCTCATCAATCAGACACTCGCCGTATCGGCCGGAGAACTGCGGAAAGCAAGTGGAAAAGGCCCAACACTTGTAGACCTGTAGCTGCTGTCTGATGTCAAGGAATCCTCGCCCCTCCCACTTACCGTTCTCAAGCAACTGTAACAGGAGAACGGAGGGATCTGTGGCATTTGGTACCGACATCATATCAGAACGATGAAGGACGAACCAAGCCATCAAATAAGTGTACGGAAGCTCCACCTTAATAGTAGGAATCTGAGCCGGCGAATCACTTTCCTTCCGTGTAAAAGCACTAGAAATCTGTCGAAGCCCTCGATGAATGTTAGCCACCATCACCCAAGCTGAACCGCTGGGTAGAGCACCTCCAATGGCAAGTTATCACTGGACTGATATGGGACCACGCATTTCTTTAACCAGATAGCGAGGTAACCGGCGAGAAGGGTCATCGGTCGAATCGGCACGGTGGCATGCCACAAGAATAATTTAAACTTGGTCCCTGCAGGAAAGCCACTCTCAGGACTGCTAATGGTATAGGAATGGGCGTCAATCT
>NW_017980252.1:0-559 GCF_001876935.1 Asparagus officinalis | reverse complement strand
GTAGCGGACCCCGTCAACGGACTCCATAGCCTTGGCGAATTGCTTCGCGAGGCGTTGACGCTGCCTCTGACGAGCTCTCTTAGAGAGAGTCACCACGCCTTCGATGGCGAATTTGACCTGCTTAGAGGCCGATGGGACTTCACCCGACGCAACTTCGGCGTCGATCGGGGTGAGGTTGTCGTTGGTGGCTTCAACTTCTTCGCACCAACGGACTTTTCTCCTAGAGGAGAACTTCTGGAATTTCTTGGACTTACGGGGGGAGGTTGATCCAGACGAGGACACGTACTCCTCGTACTTCTGCTGGTCGAACTCATACTCGACCTCCTCCACGACCGGGATCTCGATCCGCGGCTGCGACGCTCCGATCTCGGCAGCGAGATCGGTGGCTCCCACTGTGGTCACCAGATTGTTCGCGGGGAAATTCGTTGCTTTCTTCATTGATGTCATTGCTATCTTGAATAACAGTTTTTTCGGTTACAAAAGATTCGGCCTTTTTTAGATCCGGTTACAATGAAAATCAAAAATAAAGAAAATTAAAAATTACAACTTTTTCTCCTTG
>NW_017980251.1:0-559 GCF_001876935.1 Asparagus officinalis | reverse complement strand
TTCGACATGATGATGGTGATCCCTTACCTCAGCCTACTCGATATCGGGAACTTGTTGGAGCATTGGTTTGTCTTTCAGCAATACGTTCGGATATCGCTTATGCAGTATACATCTTGAGCCAGTTTGTTAGTAGCCCCACTTCTAGTCACTATGCAGCTCTCATTCGGGTTCTTTGATATCTCCGTGGCACTATAACCCAATCATTATTTTCCCCTCAGACTCTTCTTTGTCTCTTCGTGCATATTCTGATACTAGATGGGCTGATGATGCAAACACTTGACGCTCCACAACTAGTTTTTGTATTTTTTTTGGGTTCATATCTTATCTTTTGGCATAGTAAGCGTCAATCAGTTGTCTCTCGTTCTAGTACGGAGTCCGAGTACAGGTCGTCGGAAGACACCACAATTGAGCTCAAATGACTCTGCACTCTTCTGTGAGATCTCGATGTCTTTGTTACTTCTCCTATCACTTTATACTGTGATAATCAGATTGCCATCTCCATTTCTACAAATCCGATATTTTATGAGCGTACAAAACATATTGAGGTGGATTGTCATGT
>NW_017980250.1:0-559 GCF_001876935.1 Asparagus officinalis | reverse complement strand
ATGTTGAATATGTGGGCGGGTGTTCTTTTTAACGGTTAAGAACTAACCGGCAGCGCGGGTTAGGCGCAGGCTTATCTCTGCTTAGGTTTCAGGATAGGATACCCCAGAATCGAACTCTGGTGTCTTTTTCTACGGCGAAAGACTAAACCGGCAGCGCGTGTTAGGCGCAGACTTATCCCTGCTTAGGATTCGGGATAAACTTCCTAGGATGAATCCTAGATTGACAAATTCTTGGAAAAGGTTGGTGTGGGAAAGGAAGAATTTTATATTCTACTTCCCGGTCTTATTTTAGGGTGAAGGCAAACCCTAATACAAGGAAGGAAGACTTTTATATTCTATTCCTTGATTCTGGAAAGGAAGAATTTTATATTCTATTTCCAGCGCAAAAGAAACTAGAAGTGGGATCTCCACTCCGAGAATCTGGAGGATCTAGATAAACTTACCTTTTATAGGATTGGTTATCTAATCTGGAGATGAGTTTTTTCGTTTGTCGAAGTGAAATTTCAACTTCGGTTATAACCATGAGAAGGCTTAACCAAAGAGAAAAAGAAGGGAGTTC
>NW_017980249.1:0-559 GCF_001876935.1 Asparagus officinalis | reverse complement strand
TGATTAGTTGCATTTATTACTCTTTGTTATGTTAAGAACCGTTAGAAATTTATGACTAGTGTGGCCTGAAGTGTTCTGTTTAAGACTTAGAAACATGTGTATATGTTAGCTTAGAAAAACAAGAGAGTTGGGATGGGGAAGTTAATGTTCATGTGATCGGATAAGACTGTTGATGTATCTTCCAGACTAGAACCAGTGAACCGTTTCGCACTAGGGTTAGTTTGTTGGGCCAAGTGAATCATTTCGTACTTGGTCAGTGACTTGAGTTCGAACCAGGCCGAAATCGGATTACGTGTAGTCCTCTCACCGAACCGTTTCGCGGGTTTGGATGCACGTAGGGGATTTGTGAACAGTCAATTATCCGGTGATATGAGCGTTGGCTCTGTGTGAGATGTGAACAGTGACCTGTTATAGAATGACTAGTTACATGACTTGTTACCAGTGGATTGGTGTCGCCACTGTGGTTGGTTTGTTGAGTCAAGGTGAATCAGTATCATCATTTTGGTTAGGATTTATGGATTCTTGTGAGACGTAGATCAGTTGTATTTCTTTCCATACA
>NW_017980248.1:0-559 GCF_001876935.1 Asparagus officinalis | reverse complement strand
GGAGTTTTCCTTTTATAAGAAGGCTTGTTATTGTTGAGAGGGCGTGTGCGACCCCCAGCTCGACGAGTTTCTCGGGGTTCAGTCACCGGACCCAAACGTTCTTTGCTTAGAACTTTGCCTCGATCCTCGTGCAAAGGACCCAGGCGATCAACTATCCTCACCTTGAATCGGGACAAATCCATGTTGTCGTGGGGCTCCACCAGAGGTGCGAAACTCGAAGGGATCAACGTAACCGGTGCAGAACGTCTTCTGTCTCGACCCTGGCGCGGGTCAGATTTAAGTGACCGACGGGTTGGAGGGTCGGATTCAAGTGACCCGCAAAGTGGAGGGTCGGATTTGGGTGGTCGGATCCAAGTGACCCGCAAAGTGGAGGGTCGGATCCAAGTGACCTGCGATTTGAAAGGTCGGATCCAAACGACCTGCAAAGTGGAAGGTCGGGTCCAAGTGACCTGCGATTTGGAAGGTCGGTTCCAAGTGACCTGCAAATTGACGGGTCGGATTGGAGTGACCTGTAAATTGGCGGGTCGGATTGGAGTGACCTGCGTTTTGGCGGGTCGGA
>NW_017980247.1:0-559 GCF_001876935.1 Asparagus officinalis | reverse complement strand
AATCCATTGTTATAAATGTGGCCGTATAGGGCATTATGCTAATCGTTGTTATATTAAAAAGAAAATAGACGCGATTGAGGATGAAGGTCTTAAAAAAACTTTATCTAATATTCTGATTAATAGTGATTCAGAAGACGAATCATATTCGTCTACTTCAGAATCTAAAAATAAAAATTGTAAATGTGCTATTAATAATTGCAACGAAGAAACAAATTATTGGAAATCTATTGTCCAAATGAATGGACTATCAATCAATATGATTAAGTCTAATAAAGATAAAGAACTTTTATCACAAGTTCTCTCTGCTGATATTTCTTCTACTTTAAAAGATGAATTAGTAAAAAATTTGTCTAATAAAGACAAAAATCCTCAAATAGATAATGTTTTTAAATTTTCAGAAGTACAAAAAAGAAGGCAAAATATTGCTAATACTTCAAAAGATATATATCTATCATCTCTTAATAAAGAGATACAAGAATTAAAAATAGATGTTAAAAAATTAAAACAAGAGAATAAATATATTCTCGCTAGATTCGATGAAGGTCATGAACTTGTTCAA
>NW_017980246.1:0-559 GCF_001876935.1 Asparagus officinalis | reverse complement strand
TCATATAGGATATATCTCATTGTTCATATTGCTTATCCTAGCTTATATTCTTGTTGTATTTTCATACTTCCTAGGATACCTTATTAATTAGTTTTAATTGGCATTTAATCGGATTCGATTAGCATAAGACCCTAATCACCCCCCCCCTCTAGGGTCTAACAATTGGTATCAGAGCTTGGTGCTCTTTGATTTAAGGTCTAACCGCCTTGAGTTAAAGATCCAAGTTATATTTTTGTGCTAATCTTGTTTTGATTGCATTTTTTGTCTTGCTTGCACATATATATTTATCATGGTCATGAAGCGTGCACATTTGTTAGGCTATGAATCTAATGTTGCTCCTAAATTCATTAATTTTCCCTATGCACAATGGGCTTCTAGATTTAAAATTTTTGTGCAATCTAAAAATATTGATTTATGGGGAATTATTGATGATGCTTATATTGTACCCACTACGGAGAAATCCAAGTGGAGTAGAAATGATAAAAGATTATTTACTATGAATAAAGTTGTGTTAGAATATATGCTTCATGCACTTGATTCTTCTATTTCTAACAAGCTT
>NW_017980245.1:0-560 GCF_001876935.1 Asparagus officinalis | reverse complement strand
ATAAAAATAAAAGAGAAAATAAAGTTTTTTGCGGGATTAATTATCAACACAATAATCTCTCTTTCAAATGAAATATTATCATTATTTCCTTCAACCCAGACTATCGCCACGTGATCTACTATTTATGAGTTATAAACACATTGATCTAGTACAATATCTTTGTTTATTAAAATCTTGAAGTCTTTAAAAGATGGGTGATCATTCAATTCACAAAGGAATTTTTCATATGAATTTATTTGTAATATATCCATTAAACTTTTAGTTGTCGTTTGACTCATATTCACATTAACTTTTAGTTGTGATTTCACTCATATTTACGTTATCTAATATTCACATTCAAATTTATAGCTCATTCTCCGTACATAGAAGTAAAACTGAAAGTATGAAGAATTATTTTCTTACAAAACTAGAGCAGAGAGATTATGATATATTTTGCCATGTACTTTAAATATAAAAAATCTCTTTGATGTAAGGTCCCTATTAAATCTTACCCTGTGACGCCCCTGGGTTCACACAAGGCTGCAGTCCGAGGTGAAACCTAGGATGTCAAACCTGCTATG
>NW_017980244.1:0-560 GCF_001876935.1 Asparagus officinalis | reverse complement strand
ACCCTCGGCTCAAAGACCCAAGATCCCTTAGCCATCGCTGCACTTGTACCACGTGGCGTCCCCGCGTCGTCTAACGTGGTCAAGATCGCAGATCTGGGCTCCTCCCCTAAGAAGGTGGCTACTGAAGGCGCTCCAGCTATATCAAAGAGGGCACTCCAAAGGCGGCGTCAACGTCTTGCTCGTCAAATGGCCAAGGCTTTGGAGCCTATGGATGGGGTCCGCTACAGCGAAGATCTGAAAGCGAGACAACGCCAAGAGCAACAAAGGTATATAACCAGCCCCTCCTCTCAAACAGAAACAAACAAGTGGGTGCGTGTTACAAGGAATCGCTCCACCCTTGAAGAGAGAATCAGGAAGCGCCGTGCACTGCTTGCGCATGCCCGAGCTCTCTTGAAGAAAGCAGAGGAGATGCAAAAAGAAGAGGCGGTCAAGACTCTGCCAAAACTCAAACAAATGTGGATGCTGAAGGCGAATCCAACGCCCAAGACAAGAGTTGCTGCCCAACCTTCACCAAGGCCAAATCCTGTTCCCCTTACCCCGGCACCTCCGGTAGGGTCAGG
>NW_017980243.1:0-560 GCF_001876935.1 Asparagus officinalis | reverse complement strand
CCAGATCATCTACGTAGCATTCAACAGTCTTTCGGAGATGATCCTGAAAGATCTTTGACATAGCTCGTTAATATGTAGCACCTGCGTTCTTCAAGCCGAAGGGCATAACCGTGTAGCAGAAGACACCGAGAGGCGTTCTGAATGCGGTATGCTTTTCATCGTCTGGATGCATCTTTATCTGGTTATAACCAGAGAAACCATCCATGAAAGACATCCTCTCGAACCCACACGTATTGTCGATGATGACATCCGTGATGGGGAGGGGAAAATCATCTTTTGGGCAAGCAGTGTTGAGATCCCGAAAGTCGATACAAATCCTGACTTTCCCGTTCTTCTTAAGGACTGGGACAATATTGGCGAGCCATTCTGGATGTTGCTCTTCCCGAACGAAACCCGAGTCAATAAGCTTCTTGACTTCGGATTCGATTGCCTCCATCATCTGCGGACGAAACCGCCTTTGTTGTTGTTTGACAGGTTTAACATCTGTCTTTATATTAAGACGATGCACTGCTACGTTCGGATCGAGCCCTGGCATGTCTTCATAATTCCAGGCGAACACG
>NW_017980242.1:0-560 GCF_001876935.1 Asparagus officinalis | reverse complement strand
TCTCTACTTCTCATCTACCTTTTCTTCTCTACTTCATTAGTTTTACAACATTATTATTATTTAAGGTGTCATTTTGGCGAGGGGTTAAGAGAGAAGTGCTAATGAGAACTTAATAAAAATGCAATTATGGAAAATTTAAAGGGTATATATCTAACTAACCCAAATTAAAATTAATTTTTTGGCACAAAGTTTGGTAAAGCAAATTATGAAGACTCAAGAATCTATCTATAGTATATATGAAAACATTAAGTATAGTTGTCACTTATCACTTAGCAACTTCTTAGCATGTTAAGGCTGCTAAACTTCTACTTCTTCAGTAACTAGTTATCTAATAATAGGCTAAAATACCAATTTAACACATAAAGTGACACACTCTTACTAATATGGCCTAAAAAATGACGTTGGCGACAGTAACACCTATAAATTGACCCGGTTAATCATTTAAACTTACTCTAGGCACCGATACTTTCATTTGACCACGAAAAGTACAAAAAAATCATATATACCCCTCATACCTCTCGTACTTACATATTTACCCTTCAAAATTTAAAATATTTATT
>NW_017980241.1:0-560 GCF_001876935.1 Asparagus officinalis | reverse complement strand
TTTGATTAGCCTTTACCGACTACCGTTTGAGTCGGGCTAGCATGAGGATTGTCTAAATCCGTTCGCATGTAAGGTTGCGCTAAAGGAATGAACTCCCTTAGACTTTGTGCTATGATGTCAAATACATAGACTTCGCCATTGTTATGGGAATAGGCTATCCGGCAACACGTGTTAGGTGTTGACTTTATCCCTACTTAGGTTTCGGGATAAAATACCCCAGACTGGTATTCTGGTGTCTTTTTCTATGGCGAAAGACTAAACCAGCGACGCGTGTTAGGCGTCGGCATATCCTTTCTTAGGATTCAGGATGACATTCCCCATGCGTGTAAGGCAAATGTTGAATATGTGGGTGGGTGTTCTTTTTAACGGTTAAGAACTAACCGGCAGCGCGTGTTAGGCGCAGACTTATCCTTACTTAGGTTTTAGGATAGAATACCCCAGAATCGAACTCTGGTGTCTTTTTGTGCGGAAATAGACTAAACCGGCAGCGTATGTTAGGCGCAGACTTATCCCTGCTTAGGATTCGGGATAAACTTCCTAGGATGAATCCTAGATTGATA
>NW_017980240.1:0-560 GCF_001876935.1 Asparagus officinalis | reverse complement strand
CAAAGAAAGTGGAATACGGGTAGCAAAGAAAGTGCCAACTCGTATTATCACTCAAAGGGAGACTTTAGTGCTAGGTGATTCTTACCTAACATGTTGTGTCTGAGAAATGCCAATGACTGGCAGATGGAAATGTTGGTGGATCCACTGTCGTTTGATTTGATCAGCGGATGGTTTGGTGAGGAAAGATTAACCTATCGGAGGATTAGATCTCATCTCACAAAAATAACTCATGAGAGTTGGAGAATTTTGACGAGAATAAGAAGAGACATTCTGGCCTTCAGAGTTCGAATGCAGATCTCTTATTTGTCAATTCCACAATGACCGGGTTATCCCTAAGAATACCCATGTGGTATTCTTCCGGGAACTTCCCGATGCATTGGTTATCCAAAAGATACTAAGGATAGTATTTTTTCAGGAGCTTGCCGTTTATCGGCATCATAAGCCGGTCACCGTTCTTGGTGACAAGGCGATATGCGCCACTTGAGTAGACTGTTGTTTTCGGTGAAAGTCGCTGTTTTCATTGCTTTTGAATCTGTTACAACTTCAAACGTTACAACAAG
>NW_017980239.1:0-561 GCF_001876935.1 Asparagus officinalis | reverse complement strand
AACAAGAGGTCTTCGCCACTAGAAGCGGAAATGAGTATCACTACAAATATCCACCACCCAGTGAACAGGAGGTGAATAAACGAGGACCAGCCAAAACTCTCACGGAGATTGGGGTGATTGCGAGTACTACACCGGGTGAAGATGCTAGAAGACAGCCGGTGAATAAACCAAAAGAGAAGAATCCTCAGGAGGTGCAAAATCCGAAGCAGCCTCGTTTCAGTCGCCCGATTGGAAGAGACAAACCGGAAAGCTCGAAAACTCCGCAAGTCTTTGATATAATGGCTCAACTAGCCAACATTCCAGCAAGAATAACGCTGTATGAATTGCTGCAGTTGTCCAAGGAAACTAGGGAAGCTCTACAAGAAGCTTTGGCCAATTCGGAAGTGTTCTTGACTCAAATTAGGCCAACACCTGGAGAGTCGGAATTGATGAATCAACAATGCAACATGGCGACTAAAAACCTTCCCTGCATCACATTCACCAAAGAGGATTTGCAAACGAAAAATTCGAATCACGATCGGCCCCTATACTTCGTCGGATACATTGGTTCCAGCGAAGTCA
>NW_017980238.1:0-561 GCF_001876935.1 Asparagus officinalis | reverse complement strand
CCACGTGCACCTTTTAATGGTCAACATAAGCAAATGCTTCCTTTCCATTGTACATATTGCAATCGGAAGCGTCATTTGAGTGATTATTGCTATGACCAATCACGTGCACCATATGCGCCTAAAAGGGTTCATAACCCTAGGGCTTTGAGCTTCATTGATAGGGGTCATGTCCCTAAATCCTTTGGTACCAAGAGTTCTTGGGTACCAAAACAATTTTGAATTTTAAACCAAGAATTTTAATGTTTTTATCTTTCTTTTTAAAATAATTTTTTCATTGATCAAATTCTTTTATTTTCATGATTATTAATTTTGTTTTGATGAGAGGACTACGTTTATATAACCCACCGGATTATTGGGTGTTTATTCCCAAACATTGTTTACCGGGTGCTAAAAATGTTCATATGGGTTGATACTAGCTCAAGAGCTAGATATAGTTGCCTCTCTTGATTTTTGAATCAATGATGATTTAATTTTACATTTTTGGATTTAAACTTTAATTTATGATTTCTCTTAGTTGATTTGTTTTCATTTGAAAACTATTTGCATGATTCTCATGTTTCT
>NW_017980237.1:0-561 GCF_001876935.1 Asparagus officinalis | reverse complement strand
GACACTTTGAAAAATTATTTTCAACTTTAAGCTAAGCATGCAAAAATTTTATTATTTTAAATAAAAGTCAAAGTTAAGGCTTAAGTAAAGTATACTACTTTGAAAATCATTTCTTAGGAAATTTATTTAGAGTTGTCATAAAAAGTAAACTTAAGTAAATAACTAACTAGGAATTAGAAAATTTCAAATTTATCAAATAATTCAATTATTACATAACTCAATCAATTTGACAAGTGACGATATTTTTAAATTTTTTTTAAAGAAAAGGAAAAAAGAACAAAAATGTAACTAAAAATGTAAAATAAAGCGAAAAAAAACTAATTCCCACCCCCACACCTAAATTTTGCATTGTCCTCAATGCAAACTCTATGATGCATAAAGTAAAGCAGATAAGAAGTGAAGCACTTACATTTGGTCGGTTGATAATTACCTTTGGTCTGAGGATGATGAAAACAACAATTTATTCTTCTTTTTTTTCTTTTTTTTCTTTTCTTCTTCTTTTTTTTCCTTTTTTTTTTGAAAACTGAACAAGAAACTCTCACATGAGAGAAGAATAAATTC
>NW_017980236.1:0-561 GCF_001876935.1 Asparagus officinalis | reverse complement strand
TATAATTAAGATGTGGTTTCTTCCCACTCCATATCTCATATGGAGGTTTAGGCACTGCTTTAGTTGGAATCCTATTCAGTAAATGTGTTGCTGTTTCTAATGCATACCCCCAGAATAAAAAAGGTAACTCAGTGTTACTCATCATGGAACGTACCATATCTAATAGGGTACGATTCCTTCTTTCTGACACGCCGTTAAGCTGTGGTGTAAAGGGTGGAGTAACCTGAGAGAGAATCCCATTCTCTTTTAAAATACCTAAGAATTCCGAGCTCAAGTATTCACCTCCTCGATCCGATCGAAGAATTTTAACTTTCTTGCCCGTTTGGTTCTCTACTTCATTTTTGTACTCGATAAATTTCTCAAGTGCTTCAGATTTGTGTTTCATCAAAAACACATGTCCAAACCTTGAAAAATCATCAGTAAAAGTAATAAAGTAGGAGTAGCTACCTCTGGCCATTGTAGACATAGGACCACATACATCACTATGTATTCGTCCTAAGAGTTCTGTAACTCTTACTCCAGTTCCTGTAAATGGAGTCTTGGTCATTTTACCTTTAAGAC
>NW_017980235.1:0-561 GCF_001876935.1 Asparagus officinalis | reverse complement strand
GTTAACATGGGTGACGAGGCCAACCCAAAGCCTATATTCATCAGTGACAGCCTTCCCCCAAATGAGAAGAAGGAGTTAATTGCTCTCATCTGGGAGTATATTGACGTCTTCGCTTGGAACTATGAAGATATGCCAGGGCTCGACCCCAATGTGGCAATGCACCGCCTTGATATCAAGCCGGATGCCAAACCTGTCAAACAACAGCAAAGACGGTTTCGTCCGCAGATTATGGAATGATCGAATCAGGATTTATCCGAGAGGAGCAACATCCAGATTGGCTAGCCAATATCGTTCCAGTCATGAAGAAGAACGGTAAAATCAGGATTTACATTGACTTCAGGGACCTGAATACGACATGTCCAAAAGACGACTTTCCTCTCCCAATCACAGATGTCATTATCGACAATACATGTGGATTTGAGAGAATGTCTTTTATGGATGGTTTTTCAGGATATAACCAAATCAAAATGCACCCAGACAACGAGAAGCATACAGCTGTTTGCGGAAAAAGTTGCTGTATTCATTGCTGCATTCATTACAACTTCAATCGTTACAATGAAA
>NW_017980234.1:0-561 GCF_001876935.1 Asparagus officinalis | reverse complement strand
TTTTCTTTCTTGTTTTGGCTTTATTGCCTCTTTTGTTTTCCCCCTTCTTTTCAAATTTTCAAAAGAAAACCCCTCTCAAACTCCTTCTCCTTCCTGTCATCCATACACCATTGTTTCCTTTCTTTCAAGAACTCAAAACCCATAAACTCCATAAAGAAGTTTCGGATTTTTGGTGTTCTCTCCTTGGCCGAAAATACCCTTTCCTCCAAGCTAGGGTTTCATCATCTTCAAGCTCAAGAAGAGCCTCTTGATTTGGTAAGTTCCCCTTCAAAACTCTCCTCTTTTTTCAAGAAAGATCATAGCTTTATGTTCCCATGAGTTAGAGGATAGGCTCTTTGATGATGGGTTGTGTATGCACAAGAATTTGGGGGGTTTTATGCAAAGTTACAATAGGGCCGAATTTCGGGGGGCTTTTATGTAAAAGTGGACTAAAATTTGTAGGGGTCTTTATGTAAAATGGGACTAAAATTAGGTTTTGGATTGCATGTCCACTTGGTCGAAAATTTGAGGGGTGCTTTATGCGAGAAAACCAATGTTGTTTGAGGGGTTTATTTGCAAAAA
>NW_017980233.1:0-561 GCF_001876935.1 Asparagus officinalis | reverse complement strand
ATTTCATTGTAACGATCAAAGTTGTAATGAATGCAGCAATGAATACAGCAACTTTTTCCGCAAACAGAGCCATACCTACCCTGCCGGTTCGCTCACTAGTTTGGCTATGATCAGTTTTATGTCGGGAATCCACGACAGCAGCTTCGGACCCACGGCGGTTTGGTGGACGGTCTTCGTGCATAGTTGTGGACTGTGACGGGCTGTACTGGTGCTAAGTTCAGTCTCCCGAGTGCTGAGCGACAGTTGAACCTCACCTTTTTAAGCTGCAAGTGGTTGTTAGCAGCTAATAAAACTGTCCCCGTGAAGCCGATTGCAGAGCAAGAGGCTGAGGAGGCTTCTCAGGCCGATTCTCGTGTGATTTGGGAAAATGCTCGGTCACAAAGGACATGGAACAAGACTCATCGGATTGACGAAGAGGGAAAGAAGATCTTTCATTCTGCTGATGAGGCTTCAGGCAGAGATCTTAAAGATTACGAGGACTGTTATGAACGAGGTTGTAGGCATCAAAAATTGCCTATAGTTCTCCACAACCGGTTCAGTGTTAACGAGCGACGATGAACG
>NW_017980232.1:0-561 GCF_001876935.1 Asparagus officinalis | reverse complement strand
TTCTTATACACTTAAGTAAGCAAATAAGTATGAATTATCCAAAGTTTAAACGAAATTATTACCTTTTTCTCTCATTAGATCTGACATAGCTTTATCTAGTCTCTATTTTATGGCACGCTCCTTTCTTTTAATATTATCTCTCTTCAATTTGTAGTTCATATCACATTTTTTTGTAATTCAATAGCTTTTTCTGGTAGAGGGATGTCAATTTGTAGTTCATATCACATTTTTTTGTAATTCAATAGCTTTTTCTGGTAGAGGGATGCGAGATACTGACGGAGTCCATGGGCGGAGACATGCCATCTCTGACTGAGAAGATACAGACATCCTCTCATGCTCGATCTCATCATCACCAGATCCATCGCAAGCATTGTCTTCAAATATTTATTAGGAATATAAAATATCATTACATTACATTAAAATATATTACAAATGTATAATACCTATACCTGGTAATGCATCTTGATGTTGCGGTGTACACATTTGAGATGACCCCGCGATATCTAACAAATTATAAAATAAGAAATGAGCATATAAATTTATCAATTAAGGTAATTACAT
>NW_017980231.1:0-561 GCF_001876935.1 Asparagus officinalis | reverse complement strand
ACCGGATCTTTTGTAACTAAAAAACAATTACTTGAGATAACAATGAATTCAATGAAGGCAATTTTCACCACGAACACTCGGCGCCTATCAAGGTCCGACTTAGGTAATAGACTGCCTGTTCGTGACCATTATCATCGTCTTGTGCTAGTAAAGCACTTATCGAGTGGTTCATCGCCTAGAGGTAACTCAAGAACGATTTACCTGATTTTGGTGCAACGAGAACAGGAGGATTCGTCAGATATGTTTTGATATCTTCGAATGCTTTTTGGCAGGCGTCGTCCCAAATAAATGACACCCCTTTCTTGTTTAGTTTAGAGAATGGTTGGCACTTCCCAGAAAGATTTGAGATGAACCGACGAATGTAAGCTAATCGCCCTTGTAATCCTCTGAGCTCTCTTAGATTTCTAGGGGGTTGCAGTTCATGTATCGCCTTCATCTTATCAGGGTCGATATGTATACCTTTAGTGGTGACGACGAATCCAAGGAATTTTCTCGCTGGACATTCCAAGGAAGGATTTAGTAGGGTTCATCTTCAATTGATGACTCCGCATGAGATCGAAC
>NW_017980230.1:0-561 GCF_001876935.1 Asparagus officinalis | reverse complement strand
AAATACAGGGACCTTCCAATGGCTTCTCACTATCAGGGTGGGTTATCTGGTTTTCAGAATAGGTGAAAGGTGCATAATTGAGCCTTACATTCCTTCACGTTTTGCCCGACAGTTCGGATATGACCAGCTTTACGTTGGTAACCCTAATCCACGATTAGCTCACATCGGGAATCTGTATGAAGGAGCTTGTGCTTGGCATTTCTTTATTGCTCAAGGAACTCATGCACAGTTTACTCTGCCTAATTTGCCGCCTAGCTGTTCCACCGTAGCAGATTTCCGCAGCTGGTTTGATAAAGCTTCTCTAATTCCAGAATATGACATTTATACTTCATGTATAAATGAAATCCGAGAACTTTATAAATCAAGAAGTGGTTCCGGCAGGACTCGATTACCAGGGATAGAGGATTATCTGTCCTGCGAACGGGAGGCGGTCGGAATCGAGGAGATCCCAGAGGAATTACCCGCTGCTAAGCCTTCTGAAGAAGAGAAGGACACTGTAGGCGTATAAAACTGCTTATAGGTCCCTTGACACAGCTCGGCGCGATGATTCGACAAATCGAC
>NW_017980229.1:0-561 GCF_001876935.1 Asparagus officinalis | reverse complement strand
ACCGTCCACCAGACCTCCATGAGCCCGAAGCTGCTGGCGCGGGTTCCTGACATAAAGCTGGTCATAACCAAACTGGTGAGCGAATTGGCAGGGTAAATACGGCTCTATAAAACACTGATTCCCCACCCGAAAAGTCAAGTAGCCCGGCCTGATGTTCACTAGCCAATTAAAGCAGCCGATATCTAAATAAGTGCGATACTCCCTCGGCTTCTCCTCATCAATCAAACATTCGCCATACCGGCTGGAGAACTGCGGAAAACAAGTAGAGAACGCCCAGCACTTGTGGACCTGTAGCTGCCTCCTGATATCAGAGAATCCTCGGCCTTCCCACTCTCCATTCTCAAGCAGCTGTAGTAAGGGAACAGAGTGGTCCATGGCATGCGGTACCGACATCATGTCAGAACGATGAAGGACGAACCAAGCCATCAAATAAACATACGGAAGCTCCACCTTAGTAGTAGGAATCTGAGTCGGCGATTCACTCCCTTTCCACGTAAAAGCACCGGAAATCTGTCGAAGCCCTCGATGAATGTTAGCCACCATCACCGGAAGAAGTGAAAG
>NW_017980228.1:0-561 GCF_001876935.1 Asparagus officinalis | reverse complement strand
AGGGAACATAAAAGAATGAGTCGGCAAAACTGCGCGAGCGCAGGACGGAATAAACCGACCCGCGCAAGCACGGGACGGATCAATCCGACCTACACAAGTGCAGGTCGGATCAATCCGACCCGCACAAGTGCAGGTCGGATCTGATCCGACCGGCACAAGGGCAGGTCGGATCAATCCGACCTGCGCAAGCGCAGGTCGGACTGATCCGACCCGCGCCGCGCAGTCCTGATCCCGAAACATATTTTGACGGTTTTAAAGCTGTTTTCACAAGATTTATCTGTTTCAGGGGTTCCCAACTGACTTGATATCATCCCCAAACGTGGTTAGGCTGTTGTTAACTGAAGATAGGGCCAAATCACTTGTTCTCATCCAAATAACCGCTTCCGAAGCCCTATAAATACAAGCCTAGGGCCTCCTTTCAGCAGGGACGAATATTTATCAAGACATGGAGGTGCTGCTGGATTGAGGAGTCAAGGATCATGAATTTCAGCAAAGGAAAATCAGATCCTGGCGAACTTCGGCATAAAGAAGGAGCTATTCGAAGGATCTGAACCCCGTCCG
>NW_017980227.1:0-561 GCF_001876935.1 Asparagus officinalis | reverse complement strand
CATATTCTCTTTGTAATTGAGGATGACCTGTATTTTTCTTTAGATGTACGTTTGGTTTTTCCAACGACGAAAATTGTTCCCATCAAACTTCTCTGGTTTAGCAGACATAATTTGACTTGTAGCCATAATCTGATGATGAATGAATAGTTTTGTTATTATAATGCAACAGAAATATATAAAGCATTCATTCAACAGAATTATCATGCAGTGTAACATTTCGTTTTTAAGTATTGCAGACATCATTAACATGAAAATCAGAATGCTAATCATGATACTATTCTAAACAGAAAAATTAGTTTCTTGGATTGTTGGGAATATTAGCTGTTTAGACAGTTTAAACAATTTAATAATTAACAGATAATCACTATTATAACACAGATATAAGAAATATATCAAATGAAAAAGAAACAGAGTTAGAAATACGGCCTGATGATCGAAGCGTGCAAAACACTGTCCCAAGAAACTAATTGCCCCCTCTCGCACAGGGCTACACGGCAATAGATCTCGGAGATACGACGACCCTCGGTCAGGCGACCTCCTTCTCGTCAGCACGAGCTTCAA
>NW_017980226.1:0-561 GCF_001876935.1 Asparagus officinalis | reverse complement strand
CTGAAAAATATAAAAGATTTTTTTTGTGTAGATTTGGGCCATTTGTTTTTCCATTGACCACAAAGTCTTTAATTTTGGCTTTTTTTCCACTGTGCAATGATCTTCTTTAAGCCCCCCCTCTCTTTGTCTCGCCAAGACCCTCTGAAAGATGGTCACGAAATCATGAAGTGAATTCTTCCTTGATACATGCATTTTTAGCAATGCATTCATCCCTTCACTTCTTTGACTGCTAGACATTCCGGCCCAAAAGTGTTTTTTATGATAAACCGGAGCCCATTTTTCACGAATTTCATAGATATCCTTTAGCCAATCATGCGTTTCCAACACGAATTTCATAGATATCCTTTAGCCAATCATGCGTTTCCAATCCATTTTTCTTAAGAATTGAAACCCATTTCTCTTCAAAAGAGGTAGCAGTCTCGGAGTCCCAAATATTATCTTTGAAAGATTTCATAAATTCCATATTATAAGCCCATTTACCCAACTTCTCTGGAACTTTGTCCAAGATATGCCAAATACAAAACCTGTACCGAATTTCTGGAAAAACTGTTTCAATTGCCT
>NW_017980225.1:0-561 GCF_001876935.1 Asparagus officinalis | reverse complement strand
CTGATTCCTTCATTGCTGATTTCGCCGCCCTGGAGTCAGAGATACGAGAGTTGAAGGAACTGGAGGTTATCGGGGCTTCTTTTTTCGTGTCCTCTGAGTTGGAGCATAGGATGGCGCAGTGGCGTGACCTGAGATCTTCCATCGGGTGTGAGCTTCAGTCACGTGAGAGCTCCATTGCGCATCTAATGGCTAACATGGCGAGGAAGGATAGGGAGAAAGCTGAGTTACTCCGCTCCTTGGACTCGAATCGCGAGGAAGCGACTAGGTTGAAGGAGTCCTTGAAGCGTACCGAGGAATCCGCCGTTCTTATCGCCGATGACCTGATTAGACTAGAGCGTTCTCGTGACCAGGTACTCGAGGAGCTCGAATCTACTCAGGAGGGACTGATGAAGTTGAAGAGTGAAGCTGCGGAGATTTTGAGCTGTTCCGAGGAATCTGCCCGAGCAGATCTGCAGGCGGGACTTGAGCAGCGTTATGCAGATAGACTTTTTAGCGTAAAGTCTCATATTCTTAGCCGTCAGTTGCCTTCGGGCTAATGAGCTCTTTGTTGTATGCTTTTGA
>NW_017980224.1:0-562 GCF_001876935.1 Asparagus officinalis | reverse complement strand
TTAGTTGTGGGGTTTGTTTTAGTTGCTGTCCTAAATAATTGAATTCACTGCAGTGAATCGAGATTCACTACAGTGAATCGAGATTCACTACAGTGAATCGCCGATTTTTGCTGTCCTAAATAATTGAATTCACTGCAGTGAATCCAGATTCAGTTATGTGAGGTGTTTGTTTTTACCATAAAAATTGTAACTTTTTGCTTAAAATCATCAAACACGTTCTATAAATGCATGAGTGAATCTCGATTCACTTCAGTGAATCTCGATTCACTGCAGTGAATCCAGCTTGTTTTTACTTCAATAAACGCATGAGTGAATCTAGATTCACTTCAGTGAATCTCGATTCACTGCAGTGAATCCAGATTCAATTATGTGAGGTGTTTGTTTTTTACCATAAAAATCATAACTTTTTGCTGTAAAAGTTGAAAATTTTTCATGTTATAAAATTTTATAGCTTGTTTTTTACCATAAGTTTCTTATTCTGCTTGTATGGTTGGAATGATTCACAAATCCAGTGGAGCAGCAAATCGATTGGAGTGAATTCAGATTCAATTCGTTGGAGTGA
>NW_017980223.1:0-562 GCF_001876935.1 Asparagus officinalis | reverse complement strand
GCGATAATAATCATCGGGTTTTCCCTTCGGTACATAGGCCATTCGAGGTGGAACTCGTGGGCCTCGACCTTGGGGTTATACTAGCCGGGATATTGGCTAATTGCGCCATGATGTCGAAATGAGGTGGAGAGCTCGCATTCCCCGGTTTGTCTCTTCCAATCGGATGATTGAATCGAGACTGCCTCGGGTTTTGGGTCTCCTGGCGTAAAGGCTCTTTTCCTTTCTCCTTCTGTTGGACTCTTTCCGCGGCTATAGGCGTCGGGGGAATTGCTGCTATTCCCAGTTCTGCCAACGTCTTGGAAGGGGGAGTGTTGGTACCTAATTGCTCGGAAGCATCCGGGTACTTGTAGTGGTACTCGTTCCCGCTCCGAGTGGCGAATGTTTCCTGCTCATCTTCAGAAAGTGGGAAGGCCGGAATTCCGTCATCGTCTCTTCCTGGAATAGCGGACACCCCATAACAAGACCTGCCTTTCCCTTTTGATTTCTTCTTGGGAGAGGTCCCAGTCCACTGTTCGTCTCCGATCAGATCTGGATGAACCCAAAGAATCTCGCCATTGGGGGC
>NW_017980222.1:0-562 GCF_001876935.1 Asparagus officinalis | reverse complement strand
ATTGTAGCCTTCTGGAAGTCGTCAGATTGTAACTTCCATCATCGGTGTTTTAATGGGGATCAGCTATCTGTTGTGATTTTTTTGACAGCCTACACGTTGCATTTGATAACTTCAATGAAGATGAAATCTTCCTGTATTTGCGAGGCGAGGAAAACTTTACAGATGAGGACGACAAATACTCCTCGAACTTTGTTTGGTCGAACTCGTACTCGACCGTTGATTCAATCAGGATCTTGATGATTGGCTGCGACACGACGGTCTCGGCAGCGAGACCGTTGGCTCCCACTGTGGTCGCCAGTTTGTTTTCGCCAAAAGTCGAATTTGTTGTCGAATTCATTATATCTTTAGTCGATTACAATAAATTCAAAGAAAACAGCCTTTTTATAAGACTCTTTTACACAACAAAAAGAAAATTACAACTCTTGAGAAAATAAATGCAGGATCGTTGTTTGGATCACTGCTTTCGTGGGTTCTTTGCCTGTGCCGGGAGCGTGTTAGCTCGTGGACCACCAAATCACAGATTCTGATCGAATCGTGAGGGGTTTATGATTCCTCCTTCGTT
>NW_017980221.1:0-562 GCF_001876935.1 Asparagus officinalis | reverse complement strand
ACGGATGTCATTATCGACAATACATGCGGATTTGAGAGAATGTCTTTCATGGATGGGTTTTCAGGATATTACCAAATCAAGATGCATCCAGATGACGAGAAGCATACAGTGTTCAGAACGCCCCTCGGTGTCTTTTGCTACACCGTAATGCCTTTCGGCCTAAAGAATGCAGGCGCCACGTATCAACGAGCGATGACTAAGATTTTCCAAGAACATCTCAGGAAAACAGTTGAGTTCTACGTTGATGATTTGGTTGTAAAAAGCCGTAACAAAGAAGATCACATTAAAGACTTGAAGACGATGTTCGATCTCATGCGGAGCCATCAGTTGAAGATGAACCCCACTAAATCCTTCCTTGGAATGTCCAGCGGAAAATTTCTTGGATTCGTCGTCACCACTAAAGGAATACATATCGATCCCGATAAGGTGAAAGCGATACATGAACTGCAACGTCCTAGAAATCTAAGAGAGCTCAGAGGATTACAAGGGCGTTTAGCTTACATTCGGCGGTTCATCTCAAACCTTTCTGGGAAGTGCCAACCATTCTCTAAGCTAAACAAGA
>NW_017980220.1:0-562 GCF_001876935.1 Asparagus officinalis | reverse complement strand
ATGTTACGATGTCGAGCATGTATAGTCCAACGGTGTAGGATGTAATGGTCGGGTAATGAATCCATCTGCCTAGCTATCATTAGCGACAATATATGTCTACATACAACACCATTAGTTTCAAACAAAGCACAAGTGCAACAGAACTGAATATGACTAGATTGTTCATAAGTAACCACCTCCCATTTTTCTCTATCTGTAAACTTACAGATCTTGTATTCAACAATGTCCCCATCTTTTCTCAATTATTCACAAAACTCTGTACCAAATCCTTTGAATTCAGTTTGGAATACATTAAACATATTGCGTGTATACATTTCACCAACTTGGATCTCAATTGGATGTCCAAGGAGCATGATAGGCTTTGTGTTAAGACTCTTAAAATCTTCATGGGCTTCACTTAAGCGACGATGAGTTACTGCTTTTACATATTGTGTCACAAACTCGTGTAATTGAGTTTGTGAGTTAACATACCCATCAAAAAATGCATTAACATTTTCACTCCTTTGGCTCGATCTCATTCCAGCAAAAAAAATGTCCTTCAGATAACATGACACCCAGTGTT
>NW_017980219.1:0-562 GCF_001876935.1 Asparagus officinalis | reverse complement strand
TTAAACCTTGGTATCTCCTCAGCAAGGTTTAAATCCTCGTCAGGTTAATATTACACCTCAGACAGATGTTATCACCACAGAGCTTGAATTTAGTTTACATCATTGTAACAGTAATTCCTCTATCAAAATCCACTTATTGATTCTCATCAAGGGAACAACAGGTCTCCAAAATCATTCAAATCATGATCAATTTACTAACTCTCCCTAACAGAGTAGTAAATACTCAATTTATCGACTCTCCTTAATAGAGTAATAAAATTCTTAAAATCTTGTTCGAATCACAAGTATTGTGAATCATCACTCCGATGATAAATCACTTAGCAAGTTTCCTTGGCGAGACGCTGAGTCCCCTAAATGTGTTCAAATCACACCGATATTCTTCTTGTCACATTAACACTACACCTCTGGCAAAAATCCACTTATCGACTCTTTCTAATAGAGCGATAAGTCCTCAAAATTGCTCCTATAGCAATATTCTTCTTGTCATGTTAATACTACACCTCTGACAAAAATCTACTTATCGACTCTCTCCAATAGAGCGATAAGTCCTCAAAATTGCTCC
>NW_017980218.1:0-562 GCF_001876935.1 Asparagus officinalis | reverse complement strand
CCTGACTTTCCGGGTGGGGAATCAGTGTTTTATAGAGCCATATCTACCCTGCCGATTCACTCGCCAGTTCGGTTATGATCAACTTTATATCGGGAATCCGCGCTAGCAGCTTCGGGCTCATGGAGGTTTGGTGGACGGTCTTCGGGCATGGTTGTGGACCGTGACAGGCTGCACAGGTGCTAGGTTCAGTCTCCCGGGTGCTGAGCGACAGTTGAACCTCACTTTCTTGAGCTGCAGGTGGTTGTTAGCAGCTAATAAGACTGTCCCTGTGAAGCCTATTGAAGCGTTGGTGGCCGAAGAAGCTTCTCAGATTGATTCTCATGTGATCCGGGACGGTGCTCGGTCACAGAGGGCGCGGGTCAAGACTCGCCAACTTGATGCAGAAGGTCATAGGGCCTTGAGTTCTGCTGGAGAGGCCTCAGGCGGAGATCCTGCAGACTACGAGGCAGATTTCGAGCGAGGTTAATCACCCGTCTTTTCCCTCTGTATTTCCGAATTGTTAGTCCTGACCACTATCCGATATTTCAGGGACAGCGACCAATAGTGAAGAGGAATTCCGTCC
>NW_017980217.1:0-562 GCF_001876935.1 Asparagus officinalis | reverse complement strand
GAAAAACTGCACAAAATAGCCAAAATCCCGTCTTTTTGTATTGGAGACACTTCTGATGTGTTGTAGACACTTCTGAGATATTACGAACACTTCTGAGATATTACGGACACTTCTAAGATATTGCGGACACTTCTAGGTGTCTCAGCGAGGCCGAGACACTTTGAAGTGTTTTGGGTATTTTGATCATAACTTTCTCATATGACCCCCAAATGATCTGATTCTAGATTTATTAGAAAGCTTACAAAGATATCTACAACTTTCATGTTTTGAGTATCTTCAGATTCGAATCTTATCATGACAAAAATTATTATTCTTCTTTAAGACACCAACACTGTCTAAGAATTCTGAGGTAGTTTGTACTATCTTTGGTATTTTAGCTTTATCTTTCTCATATGATCTCCACATGACCTGATCCAGATGCATTGGAAACCTAAAGAGACTATCTACAACTTTCATTTTTTAAGTTTCTTCAGATTTTAAGCGAATCATAGCCAAAATTACTCTACAAGATCCGAGATACCTTTGGGTGTCTCGGCTTGGCCGAGACACTCATGGGTGTCTC
>NW_017980216.1:0-562 GCF_001876935.1 Asparagus officinalis | reverse complement strand
CTGATGTTGTTCTTCGGTCGTCATCTGTGTTGCGAGAGCGATCCGAAGAGACGGGATTTGGATTTCCAACGGAAGAACAGCTTCATATCCGTATACGAGCGAATACGGGGTTGCTCCCGTTGGTGTGCGCACTGTGGTCCGATAGGCCCATAGAGCTGTGCCAAGCTTGTCATCCCAGTCGCGTTTGTTAGTTTTCACGATCTTTGACAAGAGTTTGATGATAGTCTTGTTGAAGGCTTCAGCTAATCCATTCGCTGTAGGATTATAAGCCGTCGACGAGATGTCCTAAATTTTAAACTTTTTGCAGAACCTTATGAAGGCGTTGCTGACAAACTGAGGACCGTTGTCATGTATGATTCGTCTTGGAACGCCATACCTATAGATGATGTGGTGCTTGATGAATCCAACGACGTTGCTCGTTTTCACTTCTCTGAGTGGAACTGCTTCGGCCCATTTGGAGAAGTAATCGGTAATTGCCAAGATGAACCGGTCCCCTTTGACTGATGGGGGATTTATCGGGCCAACAATGTCCATTCCCCAAGTCTCGAACGGCCATGATGTA
>NW_017980215.1:0-562 GCF_001876935.1 Asparagus officinalis | reverse complement strand
CGTAACCTTAGGTCAACGCCGGACAACGCGTTGCGACAAAAGTCAACACGTGACGACGAAAGTCAACACATAACGACAAAAGCCAACCAAAACCCTAAGGTGGGCGCCGGTCAACGCGTAACCTTGGGTCAACGCCGGACAGCGCGTTGCGTCAAAAGTCAACACGTGACGACGAAAGTCAACACGTGACGACAAAAGCCAACCTACGCGGTTCAAAACCCTAAGGTGGACGCCGGTCAACGCGTAACCTTAGGTCAACGCCGGACAACGCGTTGCGACAAAAGTCAACAGACAGGGATAGCAAGTTCAAAAGTCAACTCAATGACACGAGCCAAACTCAACTCACCAGCTGTAAACTCGAGACTCCAACGACGGCCAGGCGATAAACGCAGCGCCGGAACAATCTCGGTTATCCGACAAAGCACCGGATAAACCGAAGATCGAAGGAGCCAAGAGTTGAAGCAAACCACAGGTCCCTTAGGCCGACTGAAAATTGGACCAATCATATCCAAAGTATTCCGGTCTCTCCTATAAAAGAAACGAGTCCGAAACACTTTGGAGG
>NW_017980214.1:0-562 GCF_001876935.1 Asparagus officinalis | reverse complement strand
AAGACTATATATACTTACACATATATATATTAAAAAAAACTAACCTTATAAAAGAAGAGTGCGAAAAATTGGCACCACAAAAAAAAACTCTTAAATTCAAGGTGATTCTATAAAGCCTAAGTTGACTGAGCAATTAAGCTCAAGGAGTATCTCTATACTTAATGACCTAAGCCCAATTGGGTTGGGATTCATTGGCCCAAAACTCGTTAAATGGTCACTTAGAAAGCCTGTTAAAATAGAAAACAATCACCAAGAATTAGAGAGTGGAAAAAATATACATATATATAACACTAACAATTGTTTTTATATATTGTTGTTTTGTATATATGGTCTTGAAAAACAATTTTTGATCAAGAGACTTGAAAGTTATTTAAAACAAAGAGTTGGCATGTTCTTTTCAAAACTTTTTAATTAAATTTCTAAGATTTGACTTGGTTTTGTATTGCTATAATGAAAAAAAAAATTCTAGGGGATTTACATTAGAGTTATATATACGTTTTCTTGATTATTAACTAGCTTTAATTAGAATGTTTAAATATATCAAGGAAAATCTGTTATTTAC
>NW_017980213.1:0-562 GCF_001876935.1 Asparagus officinalis | reverse complement strand
GCTTGAAGTTGTAACAGATCTCAAAAAGAGAATATCAATGAAAACAGCGACTTTTACCGAAAACACAAGACCGCTCCACAGAAGGTCTCGATATTCGAGAGAATCCCCAATGGAACGACAAAGCCCAAATCAAGGCGTTCCTACCAAAGAGGATCGATTGCTCGAGATGATGAACCCCTAGAAGTTACCATCAACATGGTCAACAAGGGAAAATCCCCAATCATTTCAGGTGGTTCCGACCCTAATTTCTCTTTAGGAAGCAGGGTTAATTCGGGAATAGCTCAGCTTCAGCTAGAAGCCGTCGGATATAACAATGACCATGGGGTCCATGAAGGAGTCCATTCCGATGATGAGTTCTCAGATTCTCATTCCGCGCTCGCCTCTGACGACACAACGTCTAGCATAGGGCAAGCTCGAGAGGTGTGCATGGCCAACACCGAGCAGATAGCCAAAATCATTAAAGAGGCCCTGGCTAAGCAGAAGGAAATCTTCAAGTTCGAAATGGAAAGGGCTATGCAAGAGATGAGACAAATGCACGACCAACAAATCCGAGCTTTGTCGA
>NW_017980212.1:0-562 GCF_001876935.1 Asparagus officinalis | reverse complement strand
TCAACATCAGACTGACAGAAGGAACATCTAGGATCACCTGTCCAGCCTTTGATAACCAAGTTTGCCTTCATATTTAACTTCTTGTTAGTGATGAGCCAGAAAAGAACTTTGACCTTACTTGGGATAGGAGATCTCCAAATCATGCTATAGTACTTGGATTTTATACCCCCTGAGTTGACAAGGGAGTAGAAAGATTTAACTGTATATATCCCCGATGGGACCAGAGTCCACCACAGCTCATCTGGACCAGGAGAAATTGTGATATTTGAGGAAGTTAAATGAGAATGGAGAAGGTTTAGATCTGACCTTTCTGAATACGAAATACCTCTTCTGGTAAGGGGGTGCCAGGTCCATGAATGGTTGATCATCCTTCCCTGTGATCTGATACTACAGTGCTTAGAAAGGGC
Source organism: Asparagus officinalis (assembly GCF_001876935.1). Lineage (NCBI taxonomy): Eukaryota > Viridiplantae > Streptophyta > Magnoliopsida > Asparagales > Asparagaceae > Asparagus > Asparagus officinalis. Next base: position 155 of record NW_017980212.1, on the reverse strand, counting down.
TAACTGGTAAGCTTTTGGAAAAAGGCAGCTGAGTGAGTTTGACGCAGACCATTTGTCGTGCCAAAAACTACCAGAATTACCATCCTCAGTATTCCATTTAACCAAACTGAAAAAGGTGGAGCTTATAGATGATAAATCTTGGATGAACCTTGATG
>NW_017980211.1:0-562 GCF_001876935.1 Asparagus officinalis | reverse complement strand
AAGATTATATCTTTATTATGATCCACAATAGCTTACAAGATATTTTACAAGAGGATTCACAAGATAACAATCAGCATTCTAACTTCTTATTTTTATTTTTCTCACATATAAGCACACCTCACTCGTCTGCCCTTCCTTCATATTTATAGACGTCCAAAGATTCCCATGAAAGCGACACTCCTCCTTTTCTCGAAACGTCTTCAGAAGTGGCGAATATTTGCACAGTAATTTGAAAGTGACCCGCATATCAGAAGTGGCGAATAGCGACCCACTTATTTAACAGTAGCCGCCTTACTTCGCATTAAGCATAGTAAAAGTTGATGGCGACATTATTCTTCCTTTAAGGAAAGTGGCTTTTGGAAAGCTGCTTTATAAAGCTGCTTTGAAGATATGCTAAACGGCTCCCCGAGGCTCAATTTAGTATTTAGTCTGCTTATAAAGCTGGGCTTTTACCTTTATGGTCTGGAGGGTTATTAAAAATTTCTGCCCAGAGTTCTTCAGGGTCCTGAGCATCTTGAATATGATCCAGACCAGGTGTATCTTCTTCCATAGAAGAAGCATG
>NW_017980210.1:0-562 GCF_001876935.1 Asparagus officinalis | reverse complement strand
CCAACAAGGTAATGTTTACTCAGAAGAAGACGCGTCGGACAGACGAACGCGTTATACCTGAGAACCCCTATGAGCAGCAGATAGGTTACTCCGACTGCAAAGTCAGTGAGTTGTACTATCAGGCTGGGGGTGCGAATGAATCCCGAAAGAGAAACACCCGGGAAGCGGATTCTCACTGTCCGTGTACCAAACTCATCAGGGCAGTATTATCAACCTGTAGCTGCCCCAAGACCGATATTCGAGAGAATTTCCGGTGGAACGACGAAGCCCAAATCAAGGCGTTCCCACCAAAGAGGATCGATTGCTCGAGATGATGAACCCCTAGAAGTTACTATCAACATGGTCAACAAGGGAAAATCCCCAATCATTTCAGGTGATTCCGACCCTAATTTCTCTTTGGGAAGCAGGGTCAATTCGGGAATAGCTCAGCTTCAGCGAGAAGCCGTCGGATATAACAATGACCATGGATGCAGCAATGAATACAGCAATCAAGGTGTACCAGTCTTATAAAAAGGCTATCTTTTTATTTCATTGTAACGATCAAAGTTGTAATGAATGCAGC
>NW_017980209.1:0-562 GCF_001876935.1 Asparagus officinalis | reverse complement strand
TCTTCTTCATAGAACAAAATATATTATTAGGTCCATTGACAAGATTATTAGGCAAAATAGTGATTTCATAGAAGGATGATATCCTAGATGTATTTGCTTCATAAGAATCATATCGAGGGTTCATTTTATAAAATTTTACTTTGTTTGCTTCATGATATCCTAGATGTTATTGTGGTTCATATGATATCCTAGATGTATTTGCTTCATATGAATCCTAGATGTACCTTGCTCTGTTCTTTATGATTGATAAAAATCAATTGCATGATAAGCTAATTTTATGTATTATAATAAGAGCTTCTAAATTTACCATTAGTTTCTAATTAATTAAGAATTCTTAATTTTCTATCCTAATTGTATTATTTTCTTATCCTCAAATAGATAATGGATGAAGCTTGAGTCAAATTTCAACATGCATGCCATTGTACAATTGAATATATTCTTTGTGTGATTGCTTATTGGCTCATACAACAAAGAAAAAATAGAAGGAGATTAAACAATGAACCCCAAGAGCCTAGAGAAGTAACTGATATTGTGCAAAAAATATTATCACGAAGAGTTGTAT
>NW_017980208.1:0-562 GCF_001876935.1 Asparagus officinalis | reverse complement strand
GGGGTATGTGTTTACTTTGACCCGTGCACCGGTGTGTTGGAGAAGCACCTTACAGTCGACGGTGGCTTTTTCTACAACGGAGGCAGAGTATATGACAGTTATGGAGGCTGTGAAGGAGGCTATTTGGCTTCGAGGATTTTTGGAGGAACTTGGTATATCGCAACGGTCCGTCACTATTCATTGTGATAGCATGAGTGCTATCTATTCGTTCGTTATCACTTCGTTCGGGATGTTCTTGAAGATGGCGATGTGGAAATTATGAAAGTCCACACGAAGGATAATCCGGCAGATATGCTCACTAAGGTGGTTCCGAGCAACAAGTTTATTCATTGTCGAAACTTGTTGCACATTCGTGATTGTTGAGGCCGTTGGCGGCCATTTGGATGAACTACGGGCGGCTTGATTCCTTGGGCAAGAGGATACGTAGGCAGTCTTTCAGATACAGCCGGTTTGGATTTGTTGATGGGGGTGAGATTGTTTGGACTCTCGTTTTGGGTTCTCGACTTGTTGTGGATTGAGTTCGTACTGGACACAACAAGTGGGACATTTGGATGCTTTGGTG
>NW_017980207.1:0-562 GCF_001876935.1 Asparagus officinalis | reverse complement strand
CCCAAAAACGCCAAAATCCGAGCTAGGGTTTTGAGAGGAGAGAGAGAAGGGGGCTGGGGCTATTAGGGTGCAATAGAGGGTTCTGAGAGCTTCAAAACGAGTATATATACTTAGGGTAGCAATTGGGTTTGGTATAAACAAAACCCGCCCGAAACAGAACTGGCAGAACCAGGTTCGCTGCGCGGTCGACCGCAGCGACCACGGCGGTCGACTGCGCAGGTTCCTGGGTCATTCTCAGACTGGGGTTCGGTGAAAATGCTATAACTTTCTCATCTGATCTCAGAATGAGGTGATCTAAGATTCGTTGGAAAGCTATTGAAGAGACCTACAACTTTGATCTTATACACTTTTCCAGATTCTAAATAAATCAGTGTACAAAACATAAAAACTCTCAACTGGTCAAAATTTTCAGATTCTCACTATTTGCCTTTGTGCATGTTTTGTGTATTTACACTCATATATTCACAATTATGCATTGAATTGATCTCAAATAAATTCCTATCATACTCAAACATAAAAATATATTATTTTCATCATATAACATATTTATAATTATTTATCA
>NW_017980206.1:0-562 GCF_001876935.1 Asparagus officinalis | reverse complement strand
CCAATTCTTAATCTTTTGGAACACATGGTATATGTATGGGGGGTTCCTTGTTTGGATTTTTCACCCGATATACTAGTTCCACTAGATTAAGGCTTGAGCAAGAATGTTATCATTTTGGACGGTTAAGTATAAATATCCATAAACGCTCATCTAGAATCTCATATTTCGAGATGAGTATGATTTTCGAATTTCGAGGACGAAATTCTTTTAAGGGGGGAAGAATGTAGAACCCCGTAAAATTTTATAAGGATATATAGATATTGAATTATTAGTGATGAATAATTCTTTTGTGAAAATTTATCATATATGTTTGGGAGCCTAACAAGAAATTCTATGTTGGAGAAAACAAGTGGATTCACCAGGATGTCAAACAGACATAGCAGGCAGTTGTCCTGCTGTGCGGTCGACCGCGACATGCGCGGCGGTCGACCGCACAGCAGTCGGGCACTCGGGGGACTTTTCTCCTGTTGTGCGGTCGACCGCGCTGGGCGTAGCGGTCGACCGCACAGCGGGCAGAGAGTTTTTCTGTGTTGGGTCTTAACGGGTTTCGGGTCGGGTTCGG
>NW_017980205.1:0-563 GCF_001876935.1 Asparagus officinalis | reverse complement strand
CTCTTCAATAGCTGATTGTAAACTCCTCTTTGTAACAGCAAACCAAAACAAACTTAAACCAAACAAAAATAAGCTTAAACCCTTGTTTAAAACCTTGTTTAAAACTTCTTTAAAAACTTATTGGCTTCTTGAAAAGAGATCAGCAAAGGGGTATTTATACCCTCTAAAGATCTCAGCAAAAAATCCCAAGTCAAAAGACCAAAAAACCATCTTCAACGGCTCTAAAAAGAGCCGTTGGGACTCCAGCGGTCGACCGATGAAAATCGCGGTCGACCGGAAACAAGGCCAGAGTCGCAGGAGACGTCCAGAGAGTCTTCGGTCGACCATTTCGGTCGACCGGAGGAAATTTCGGTCGACCGACGGTACTGAAGCAGGTATATCCGATTTTATAAAATCGGTTAAAAATAGTAAAACAGCTCCAAAAATTATGAAATTTTGAGGGAAGGTTCTGGACATGTATAAAAACATGTTAGAGAAAGTATTTCTGAAAACTCATTTCCCAGTTGAGAGAAATAAATGTTTGAACATAGAAATACAGTTTCTAAAAATCTGCTGTGATACAC
>NW_017980204.1:0-563 GCF_001876935.1 Asparagus officinalis | reverse complement strand
AGGAATTGATTTGAGATCAATTCAATGTATATATGTGAATATAGAAGTGATATCATGCATACGTACAGGCGCGCCACAAAAGTATATGCATTTTATATATAGATACAGTTGAAATTTGGAAAAATGTAAAACAGCAAAGTTGTAGGTCTCTTCAAGAGCTTTCCAATAAATCTTAGATCACCTTATTCCGAGTTCGTATGAGAAAGTTACAGCCAAAATATCGTAGACTGACGGGTTGTTTCCAGATTCTAATAGGTTTCGGGTTTGGGCTTTTTGAATCGGGTTTGTTGCTATATAAAAACATGTTGGTGCACGAAAAAAGATCTATCTTCATCAGAATACCAAACCCTAGCAGCCCCTACCCTCCTCTCTAAAACCCTAGCTTTAAATCTTGTGTTTTTGGGAGAGTTCGTGAGGCGAACATCGAAGGAAATGTGAGATCTGTGGTGTTTGGCGGTAAGCAGTCGTTTCATATCATCTTTAGAGACTTGCATACGTCTTTAAGGCAAGATTATCTCCTACCCAAATCTTCCCAGTAATTAGTTGAAATTTTAACAAGTTAT
>NW_017980203.1:0-563 GCF_001876935.1 Asparagus officinalis | reverse complement strand
CAAGATGTGTCCACATCACTACCAAGGATCCTTGGCCCAAGTATACCCATATTCCTCATATATATATATGGAAATGTTTTCCTAAGGTGACACCTTAAATTCTCACCTAAAGACGCGATCTAAAATCACATCATTCCCTAACTTTTTTTTTACGATCCGCTCCGTTGAACTTGATCTACACGTTCTTAAACCTAAACACACCAATTTTGGGGTGAACCCGTCGTGTTTTGACTCTTCATCCACTTACCGTAATTTTAACGGTTTTGAATGAATAGAACTTTTTACACGGCTCAATGAAGGGTCAAAACACGACGGGTTCACACCAAAATTGATGTGTTTGGGTTTAAAAATGTGTAGATCAAGTTCAACGGAGCGGATCATAAAAAAATAGGGAATGATGTGATTTTAGGCCGCGTCCTAAAATTGATGTGTTTGGGTTTAAAAACGTGTAGATCAAGTTCAACGGAGCGGATCATAAAAAAATAGGGAATGATGTGATTTTAGGCCGCGTCCTTAGGTGGGAATCTAAGGTGTCACCTTAGGAAAATATTACCATATATATA
>NW_017980202.1:0-563 GCF_001876935.1 Asparagus officinalis | reverse complement strand
TCCTTCAGAGGTTAATGAGCTGCTGAAGAAGACTGACGCCCACTCCTATACCACTAGCAATCCTGAGAGTGGATTTCCTGCAGGGACTAAATTCAGATCATTCTTATGCCATGCGACCGCACCGATTCGTCCGATGACTCTTCTTGCCGGCTACCTCGCCATCTGGTTAAAGAAATGCGTGGTCCCATATCAGTCTGGTGACGCTCTGCCACTGGAAGTGCTCTATCCTGCGGTTCAACTTGCCTACAGAAAGGAACTTTCACTTCTTCCGGTGATGGTGGCTAACATTCATCGAGGGCTTCGACAGATTTCCGGTGCTTTTACACGGAAGGAGAGTGAATCGCCGACTCAGATTCCTACTACTAAGGTGGAGCTTCCGTATGTTTATTTGATGGCTTGGTTCGTCCTTCATCGTTCTGACATGATGTCGGTACCACATGGCATGGACCACTCTGTTCCCTTACTACAGCTGCTTGAGAATGGCGAGTGGGAAAGCCGAGGATTCTCTGATATCAGGAGGCAGTTACAGGTCCACAAGTGCTGGGCATTCTCTACTTGCTTTC
>NW_017980201.1:0-563 GCF_001876935.1 Asparagus officinalis | reverse complement strand
CGAGTAAAACTCACCAGCTCTAGGCACAACATCAGCCGACGTACCAACTTCTTCAGTTGGTCTCGCTTTCGTTGCGACCGGACTAATTTGAGGGGTGATAGTGACCTCTATCATCATGGGATCCATTGGAGTAGTAGGTTGAGATTCGGGAATGAATGATTGAGGATCAACTTCGGTTCCCGTCCATGACGAGTGGTCACGACCCTCAGGTTGGTCATAAGTCCCAGTGATTATAGTTGTATCGGTTCCAATAACTGGTCCTATAATTCAAACAATTACATGATTAATCAAATTAAAAAATAAGTATATATATATATATATATATATATACAGAGTCTACAGAATAGAGGTCTTACGTTTAGAAGGACCTGCTTCTGTTGAACCGACTCCAACGGTGGATTCTGTGGCTGCACCAGGAGTTTTCCCTAATAATAAATCGGAGATATACTAATGGTCGCCTTCAGAGAGATCAAGATCGAGGTGGTGCTCATTGAATTCCTCGACCTCTGTTGTATGTGTGGCCTCTCCTTCAACGGATTCTTTCATTATGGCATCTACAGAAC
>NW_017980200.1:0-563 GCF_001876935.1 Asparagus officinalis | reverse complement strand
TGTTCTCGGAACTTCATTATTTAAGTGAAAGGGGTTATAGGGGAAAGAAAGAGGATTTTCTAGTTCGAAAGGGGGAACCAGTCTTTCTTTATCCCTGTGTCGGTGGAAGAGAACAATTGCTTGCTTGAAGTGAAGCCTTAGCCTTAAAGATAGAATTCCTTCTTGTATTTATTGGGATTCCATCGCCTTTTGCCTTTGAATGGATTTTCAGTATTGAAAAAAGAAGTAAGGTCGAGCAGCACTAGTTCTGACCGAGAAGAGAAGCAGATCCCAGCTTAGTATCAGCAGCATAGGTAGCCGTACCAGTACCTGTTATGGAGGAGGCAGTCCAGCCAGGCCGAGAACGAAGCAATTCAGAAAAGAAGATCTTCTTTCCGGAGCCCGCCAAGCCAGTCCAGTAAGCAAGCACAAGTAGCAGTTCTATCAGGAAAGGGAGGCTAAATGGCTCTTCTCTTGAAGAAGCTGTGCCCGGGGAGGAAAGGCGGTAAGTAAGGCCGAAGGGCGAAAAACCCCAAAAAGTAATATTTGTCCGGGTTGGGTGGGAATAAGAAAGCAATTTTTCG
>NW_017980199.1:0-563 GCF_001876935.1 Asparagus officinalis | reverse complement strand
CAAAAAGTTGTAACTCAAGATGACAATGGAATCAATAACAAAGAAACCTACGATTTTCCACGCGAACAGCAGCTACAGGTTGATAACACTGCCCTGATAAGTTTGGTACACGGACAGTGAGAATCCGCTTCCCGGGTGTTTCTCTTTCGAGGTTCATCCGCACCCCCAGCCTGATAGTACAACTCACTGACTTTGCAGTCGGAGTAACCTATCGGCTGCTCACAGGGGTTCTCAGGTATAACGCGTTCGTCTGCCCGACGCGTCTTCTTCTGAGTAAACACTACCTTGTTGGCCTTTACCGGAGTCTCACGTTTGGGATCACACCTTTGTGAGGGTGAAACCTTAACGGGCTCCTGATTTTTTGTGTGCATCGCCAAGTGGGTCGTCGTAGCAATCAATTTGTTAGGAGGTCGTGTACGACCCCCAGTCTGGATGTTGGCTCGAAGCTCCTTCAACGATCTCCAGCCCCCTTTGATAAGTGCTTTCCCTCGATTCTCGGGTAGAGCACCGATACGATCCTTTGGAGGATTCTTGAACTTGGGGAAATCCGCGCTGCGGCGGGG
>NW_017980198.1:0-563 GCF_001876935.1 Asparagus officinalis | reverse complement strand
ATTCGGCTTTGTAACAAGATTGAAACAACTGATAGTTATGATCGAAAGATACATGTCACAAGACCTTGGTTTGCAGTAAGTATATCCTTGTTTTTTTACTAATTGGTGGATATTATTATTATGTTATCCCACAATGTTAACATTATTGCATCTTTTAGCAAGCATTTCTAGAAGGAAATCTTGAAATGGTGGCAAAACGAATGAAGGAAAATGTTTCTCAGCAGAAGTTCTTGGAGTGTAAAAGAATTCTGATCCCGATTGTCAGCTCCGGACATTGGCACCTGGTAGAGTTAGTGAGAGAGGAGACAAAATTCTATCACTACTCCTCAATCAACTCCCCCATTTATACCGCCGATGCTGTGAAATTTATAAATAAGTTTATGAGTTTCATTGAGAGTAATTGGGGATTGGGGAAATTGGAGCATCATGGTCTTGTGTCAGTTGCCGTGCCACAACAAGGACCGTAAGTATTTCATGCATTTCTAATTTAATTATTCATTTTTTTGTTTCATTGTCATTTTCAATATTGTAATATTTTTCCCTTAAATGCAGAACGTTAGATT
>NW_017980197.1:0-563 GCF_001876935.1 Asparagus officinalis | reverse complement strand
TAACCCATATGAACATTTTAGCATCCGGTAAACATGATTTGGGAATAAACACCCAATAAATCCGGAGGGATATATAAACATAGTCCTCTCATCAAAAAAATAATAAACATGAAAACAAAAGATTTGATATAAGAAAAATTATTTTCATAACCAAAAGATTTTAAAGCATAATTTTCAAAACCAAGATAAAGAAGGATAAAAACATTAAAATTCTTAGTTTGAAAATCAAATTTGTTTTGGTACCCAAGAACTCTTGGTACCAAAAGATTTAGGGACTCTTAGGCACATGTGGTGCATTAACACGGTCAAAGCAATAATCGCTCAAATGACCCTTCCGATTGCAATTTGTGCAATGAAAGAGATCCATTTGTTTTTGTGGACCATTAGCTTGTGCACGTGAATCATTTGCAAATAAGGATTTTCTTTTAAAATTATTTTGTAAATGAGAAACATCATTAAACAAAAGTAGTCTTTTTGGAGCAAATTGCAAATTCGGAGTATTTTGCAAATCAAAATAAAATTTAGCAAGATGTCCAAACCTACCACAAACATCACATTTAAAA
>NW_017980196.1:0-563 GCF_001876935.1 Asparagus officinalis | reverse complement strand
CTTGGTCTCCATCATCATTCATATCATCATCACCCCCACCTTGGTCACCCTCATCATTCATATCATCATTGACGTCGCTATGATCCATGGGCTCATCCTCGCCTACAGAAGAAAATGCTGATGCATCTTCGGTGATTGTAGGCTTTGCTATGATCCCAGTGGTAGGGCTAAGCTGTGAATCGCCTACAATTGGCAATAACACAGAGGTGGAAGGAGACTTGTCTGTTGCTGGGTCTTGCTGGGCAGTCACAATAGGTTCGGGGACAGGAGGTATATCTTCTACCACGTGAGAAGTAGTGGAGGCAGTATCATGAAGCGTGCCTTCGGGGACAAACTCCGCACCCCCTGCAAAAGATTCATCTCCATGCTCTTCTTCATGCAATGAACGAGCAGAAGGATCATGGCCTCCTAAAGCAGGACTAACTGTGGGGAGAATAGGCTGAGGCGAGAGTTCCAGAGCAGTCGATTCTTGTTCTTCTTCTTCAGAACGCCAAGTTTTCTGAGCGTCCGACATAAGTTTGGAAGCAGGGGGTTCAAGCGTTAACTTCCGACGAGCTCTTTTG
>NW_017980195.1:0-563 GCF_001876935.1 Asparagus officinalis | reverse complement strand
CCGGCAAGTCATCATATACTTCTGCCGTATCTGTGGTCGGGTTTGCCGCCAAAAGATCACAAATCGCTTATCCTTTAATCGACTTCTGCTGTTTGAAATGCAAATCATACTGGGATAAGAGAAGGGCCCACTTCGCTAACCGCCAATTCATAGAGGCCGGTTGCGTCATAAATACCCGTACTGGATTTACGTTGGAAATGACGTAAATCGTCTGTCCTACCAAGTAATGCCGCATCTTTTGCATTGCGAATACTAATGCGAGGCATTCTTTCTCAATCATCGGATATCGAGATTCCGCACCTACCAAGGTCCGACTTAGGTAATAAACTGCCTGTTCGTGACCGTTATCGTCGTCTTGTGCTAGTAAAGCACTTATCGAATGGTTCATCGCCTTGATGTAAATCAAGAACGGTTTACCCGATTTCGATGCAACGAGAACGGGAGGATTCGTCAGATACGTTTTGATATCTTCGAATGCTTTTTGGCAGGCGTCGTCCCAAATAAACGATACTCCTTTCTTGTTCAGCTTAGAGAACGGTTGGCACTTCCCAGAGAGATTTGAG
>NW_017980194.1:0-563 GCF_001876935.1 Asparagus officinalis | reverse complement strand
TTCTGTGATTGGTTCAAAGCGAATTAATCGATGTGTATTATCCCTAATCCACTGTTGCATACACCAAAAATTTTTTTATTTTTTTATTTTTTAAGAAAAAAAATTAGTTTTTTTTTAAGAAACGAAAGAAAGAAAATTAGTTTTTTTTAAGGAAAGAAAGAAGGAAAATTAGTTTTTTTTATGAGAAGAAAAAAGAAAAATCCTAACTAAAACAAATCAAGACAATCACTTTTCAATCAACTCTAACTCTAGGGTTTAGCCTAACTCAACTAGACCAGCTCCTAACCAAAAACTCCTACAGTGAAAAGATCAAAGTTTTACCCAGGTAGTTAGCCAGGTAAGGATAGTACTAGAGGGTGATCAAAGATCAATTAAGTACCTCTTTCCTTGCGGAGCGCTTTACGCAACCCCTAAACCTTGCCTTAGACACCAACTAATCTGAGAAAACTTAAACCGGTTCACTTAAGGATTTCGTGTTCCTTATTGAGCTCGAATCATTAGGGGCCAACGTCTAATGAGTTTTATTAGGCTTGGGTAGTGTAGTGAGGAATTAGTGATTTTTG
>NW_017980193.1:0-563 GCF_001876935.1 Asparagus officinalis | reverse complement strand
CTAACATGAGTTATTGCTCATGATAGAGTTCAAAAAAGGGCGGGAAATTTCCCTCTATTTTTTCCATCAAATTGCATTAATGGGCGTGACTTTCCATATAGTTTGTGGACCAGACGTCTAGGGAAGATAAGTGGAGGGGTAATTTCGGGCTTTTTTTCAAAAATACAATCTCTTTTTTTATATTGCTGACGTGGAGGGGCCTTAAAATATTAAATGGTACTTTTTGGGGCTGAATCACATGGGGCAAAATACAAGGGGGCGGGTCACATGAACATTCTGCTTTTGGGGCCTGGACACATTTTTCCCTAAAAACAAAACCAAAAAGTTTTTAAAAACTCAGCGAAAGATAACATATCATCTTTCTCCTTTTCTAAATTTTTTGACATGTGCAATATCATCTAATCTGTACATTTAAATTCTATTATATCTTAGCCTTAAATTCAAAGAATATATATATATATATATGAGAAACTTGGTACCAAGTTGCTTCAAGTAACTTGGTAGTGATGTGGCCTAATCTTGTCCCTACATCTACATTGGAGTTGGTGAAGGGTGGTTGAGGC
>NW_017980192.1:0-564 GCF_001876935.1 Asparagus officinalis | reverse complement strand
TCATCAGAAGGCGGAAGGTCGAGAGAAACCAACAGATGGTCAACCCTCTGGATTCGGATCTTGTACCGCGTGATGAAGGGGACGCACCTGCAACGGTTATTGACGACAATCAAACGTCGCAACAGCAGTCCTGGGAACAGCAGGAGAATTCGGATGAGACACTCCAAAACGAGTACTCGTTCAAAGACGAAGACGTTCCAGCTATCTTCGAGACCCTTCTCGAAAACAACAAAATCAAGCTCCCGCCCATCACGCATCAGGAGGAAGATGACGATTCTGCGGATCCAACGTACTGCGAGTACCACAGGAGGATCCTCCATCCTACCAAGGATTGCTTTGCTCTCAAGAATAGCATCCAGACCTTGGTTGAAGCCGGCGTTATAACGCTAGGGTAAGCCAATTGAGAACGGCAACACTCCGATAAGTATAAGAGTATAAACTGCTTCTCAACACTCCGACAAGTATACGAGTATAAACTGCTTCTTAAAACTCCAAAGAGTATATGAGTATAAACTGCTTCTCAACACTCCGACGAGTATACGAGTATAAACTGCTTCTCAACAC
>NW_017980191.1:0-564 GCF_001876935.1 Asparagus officinalis | reverse complement strand
TACGCTGAGCGGTCGACCGCAGAGACCACGGCGGTCGACTGCTCAGAGTTCTGGGCCATGCTCAGATTGGGGTTCGATAAAAATATTGTAACTTTCTCATACGATCTCAGAATGAGGTGATTTAAGATTCGTTGGAAAGATATTGAAGAGACCTACAACTTTGGTCTTATACACTTTCCCATATTCTAATTGGATAAGTATGTAAAACATAGAAACTCTCAACTGGTCAAAAAATCTCAGATTATCACTATTTGCCTTTGTGCATGTTTTGTGAAACTCTCAACTGGTCAAAAAATCTCAGATTATCACTATTTGCCTTTGTGCATGTTTTGTGTATTTACACTCATATATTCACAAATCTTTGTGCATGTTTTGTGTATTTACACTCATATATTCACAAATATATATTGAATTGATCTAAAATCAATTACTATCATACTCAAATATCAAAATACATTATTTTCACCATATAACATTTTTATAATTATTTATCATACTATATTCAAATTTTCGGGGTTTTACATTCTTCCCCCCTTAAAAGAATTTCGTCCTCGAAATTCGGAA
>NW_017980190.1:0-564 GCF_001876935.1 Asparagus officinalis | reverse complement strand
TTATCGATTCTTGTTGTAACGCTTGAAGTTGTAACAGATTCAAAAGCAATGAAACCAGCAACTTTCCCCAAAAACATGGAACACGCCGAGAAACTTGCCGCTGTTAAGGCTACGCTTGCTTCCTTCAGTTTGTTGGATCTGATTTGAGATGTCTCCTTGTATCTGCACTTGGTTTGATTTTATTTGCTGAATGTTTTGACTTTTGATCTTTTTAGTGGAACTGGTTTTTTATCTTTATCTTTATTATGATTCCTCATTCCGTTTGAAATGATTGACCATAATACTTTTAGGATTTTTGGCAAACCCTCAGCCATTAACGGGTTTGATAAGCCTTTACCGATTACCGTTTGAATTGGGCTAGCATGCGGATTGTCTAGATCCGTTCCACATGTAACGCTGTGCTAAGAGAGTAAATTCTCTGAGGCTTTGTGCTATGATTTTGAATATATAGGCTTCGCCCTTGTTACGGGAATAGGCTACCCGGCAACACGTATAAGGTGTTGACTCATCCCTACTTAGGCTTCAGGATAAAATTCCCCAAGTTTAGACCTTGGTGTCTTTTTC
>NW_017980189.1:0-564 GCF_001876935.1 Asparagus officinalis | reverse complement strand
TTTATCAAATTCTGCGGTAAATTCGGGATTAAGGACGTTTCGTCGACTGCTTATAATCCTACAGCCAACAGATTGGCCGAAGCTTTTAACAAGACTATCATCAAAATTCTGGCAAAATTGGTGAAAACCAATAAATAAGATTGGGACGACAAACTCGGCAAAGCTCTCTGGGCTTATCGTACGACCGTCCGCACGCCTACCGGAACTACCCCGTATGCTTTAACATATGGATGTGAAGCCGTCCTTCCATTGGAAATACAGATTCCTTCTCTCCGTATCGCTCTCGTAACGGGAATGACGACGGAAGAACATCATCAGAAACGTCTCGAGGAATTAGAGATGTTGGATGAGAAACGCTTGGAAGCTCAACAACAAATCGAGTTTTATCAAGCTAGAATTTCTCGGGCTTTCGATAAAAAGGTCCGACGATGAAGCTTTAAAGAAGGAGATCTAGTCCTTGCTGTTCGAAGACCTATGATTCTCACTTCCAAGAAAAAAGGCAAATTTGAACCTAAATGGGAAGGACCGTTCGTGATAGAAACAGTCTACTCAAACGGTGCATAT
>NW_017980188.1:0-564 GCF_001876935.1 Asparagus officinalis | reverse complement strand
CAATGAAAGACATGCGATACTTACTCCTTAACGTGATATACTCTTAATATAACAATCTAATCTCAATTATAATCTAATCTCTCTTCATTAAACTCGTAAATAGGATCGCAAAGTGGTAAATAACAAAAGTGTATATCACGTTAAATAACCAAGCCCAACCCAAACAGGAAAACGCGTAAATAGCATAACTGATGAGCATAACTGATGAGTCGACTCATAAAATTATGAGTCGACTCATTAAATGATGAGTCGACTCATTACATTATGAGTCGACTGGTCAGAGCCAAAATGCGAACTAGGCTTGGTTTTATGAGTCGACTCATGTATATGTATGAGTCGACTCACTGCCCGAAATCTGGATACTTTGACGTGCATTTTCCCCTGTACTGTTTGACACCTCTATTATTCTCATGATATCATAAGAATCATCTACCCTCAAGCTCCCTTGAGGATCGCTAAGTTCTCCGAAGAGAAGATTATCAGCTATACTTTGGAATTAACGTGCTATACTTAACGTGCTATACTTACACGATAATGTGCTATACTTACAGATTAACGTTCTAT
>NW_017980187.1:0-564 GCF_001876935.1 Asparagus officinalis | reverse complement strand
TTTTCCTCCATGTTGAATTTTGACTGTATTTAGGATATATTTATTCTGAATAGATGGTAGAGAGTTTTTTTTTTAAGCCAGAGTTGTGGATGATCATAATGTCTTGAGTTAAAGATTGACAAAGGAAAGTGTCGAAGGGATTCAGAGTTCATTGCTCTAACTGTGCACTAAAAAGATGTGAACCTTTGAATCAATGTGTAAATCTCCAAGTCTACATTAATTTAACAATTGACATTCATTTGTTGTACAGTTAATGCAATGCGTCAGAATTTCTAGATATTTTGTTCAAGTACCTTGTTGGTTTGTATGCTTTCTAGAGTTTGAAAGGTTGTAATGCACCGTAGATTTAGTGTTATTATTATTTATTTTTATTTTTTTGAGAAAATACAACCATAAATTTATGGTTTAAGAGACTGCTTTTCCCTATCAAATATAAATACCGAGTTTCCTATCTGCCTCAAGCACCAAAATAAATTGGTTGCAATGTGGTTGTATAAATATATGCCTGGATAAGTTGCACGAAGTTACTAAAGGTTTTTAGTTCTTTGATGTATCATTTTGCTT
>NW_017980186.1:0-564 GCF_001876935.1 Asparagus officinalis | reverse complement strand
GCGGATGAAGCTTGAACTTGATCTTTAACTTGAATTGTACGATGCTTCACTCCACAATTCCGCCAACCTACTCTTGATATGATCGTGTAGGCTCAATCCATCCAACCTCCAACTATGTTGTTTGTCTATAATAAATACGAAAACACAAATACTAGACAAACAACAATAGTGGTAAATTGTTTGTTAAACATCATCAAAACAAGAAGGCCAACATATTGTAGAATCGCCAATGATGTAATACCAAGGTTAAGTGATATCATTTCTTCATGAAATAAATATATGAAAACTAAATATTAATTATGACACAAACAGAGCAAATGTAAAATTATGACACGACAGAAATTCTTATTGGATGCACAACAGAAGAATTCATTGCAGAGAAAAAATAAATAGCTCCTAATCTTATTTAAGTAATAGATTAAAAGCACAAAAAATCATATATATGAAATTAACATTTATTCTTATTGAAATAGGAAAAAAAATCAAAGTTCGTATTGTCAGAAGTTTGTGTTGAACATAAAAAATATATTCAACTTCTTTGTGAATTTAGACGAGAAGACAAAA
>NW_017980185.1:0-564 GCF_001876935.1 Asparagus officinalis | reverse complement strand
GCCCAAAACAGAACTGGCAGAACCAGGTTCGCTGCGCGGTCGACCGCAGCGACCACGGCGGTCGACTGCACAGGTTCCTGGGTCATTCTCAGATTGAGTTCGGTGAAAAGGCTATAACCTTCTCATCTGATCTCGGAATGAGGTGATCTAAGATTCGTTGGAAAGCTCTTGAAGAGACCTACAACTTTGATCTTATACACTTTTCCATATTCTAAATAAATCAGTGTGCAAAACATAAAAACTCTCAACTGGTCAAAATTCTCAGATTCTCACTATTTGCCTTTGTGCATGTTTTTTGTATTTACACTCGTATATTCACAATTATGCATTGAATTGATCTCAAATCAATTCCTATCATACTCAAACATAAAAATACATTATTTTCATCATATAACATATTTATAATTATTTATCACACTATATTCAAATTTTCGGGGTTTTACATTCTTCCCCCCTTAAAAGAATTTCGTCCTCGAAATTCGGAAATTATACTCGAACAAATAATATTACTCTAGACAAGCATATTATGATATTTACCTTTAACAATCTAGGATGACTATATCC
>NW_017980184.1:0-564 GCF_001876935.1 Asparagus officinalis | reverse complement strand
GGACATTCTGACTTTTAGAGTTCGAATGTGAATTTCTTGTTCACCAATTCCACAATGATTGGGTTATCCTTAAGAATACCCATGTGGTATTCTTTCGGGAACTTCCCGACGCATTGGATTATCCACCCCCAGCTTCTCTCTTGGAACCGGGTTTGATTTTGTTATCTGGCCGGGTTATCCTTAAGAATATTAGTGTAATATCCTCCAGGAACTTCCCGTTAATGGTAGGAAATAGTTTAGACTCATATACCTATTGGAGTATCAGGGAGCAGTTTAACCTCTTATACCGGTCGGAGGATCAAGAAGCAGTTTATACTCTTATACTTATCGGAGTATGGAGAAACAGTTTATACTCTTGTACTCTTTGGAGTATTAAGAAGCAGTTTATACTCTTATACTTATCGGAGTTTGAGAAGCAGTTTATACTCATATACTCTTCGGAGTGTTGAGAAACAGTTTATACTCTTGTACTCTTTGGAGTATTGAGAAACAGTTTATACTCTCGTACTCTTTGGAGTATTGCCGTTTTCAATTGGCTTACCCTAGCGTTATAACGCCGGCTTC
>NW_017980183.1:0-564 GCF_001876935.1 Asparagus officinalis | reverse complement strand
AATGTAGTTAGATGCATGTTGTCTCATTCTGGTCTCTCTAAAAACTTTTGGGGAGAAGCATTGTTAACTCCAAACTATATTTTAAATAGAATTCCCACCAAATCAGTTATATCTACACCTTATGAATTATGGAATGTGAGGAAACCTAATTTGAGTCATCTCAGGAAGTGGGGATCTATAGCCCATGTTCTCATTCCATGTCAACTTAGAGATAAGTTGGATTTTAAAACAATAAAGTGTAGATTCATAGGGTATTCAGAAAAGTCAAAAGGTTATAAGTTCTACAATAAAGAAAAAAGTGTCATTGAAAGCAGAGATGCTACATTTCTAGAGAATCTAGAGGAAGAGGAACAAGTTCAAGAGGAAACAGAACCTCTAATTGTAATAGATGATGATTATTACAGTGTTGTTCCCACTAATGACCCTGATATTGCGAATGAACCTAACCTTGAAAATGATGAAATACCTATGGAAAATAATGTACCTAATCAACCGGTTGTAGGTAACAAAAGACCAAGAACACAACCTTCATGGATGGATGATTACTATTTGTATTCATGTGAG
>NW_017980182.1:0-564 GCF_001876935.1 Asparagus officinalis | reverse complement strand
GTTCTGCCTTTACGCGGTCACTTTCTAGTCTCCTTGCCCTAAACTCTTCCAACTCAGAACGGACTTTTGTAGATTCCTTCTCATCATCATCACCTTGCTCATTGGATTTTGTTTTTTTGTTCGCTTCTTTTGCAGCCTTTCTTCCAATAGGCCTCTTCAAGGGTGCAGGTTCAGGAGCATTTCCATTATCATCTTCCAAGTTAATTGAAATTTGATTTTTAGTAGGAGCCTTGAAGATTCTAGTTGCTTCAATTTTTTTATGTTCAACCATCCATTTTTGCTGAAACCTCAAAAGAGTCCAACAATGGTCAAATCCAAACTGATGACCTTCCTTATCTTTGTAGACCGTTTTGCCTCTTGTATCTGCAAAGAATAGCTCATGTAAATATCTAACAGAAAATAACATTTGGGAATGCAACATCAGTACTAACATTTGAAAATATAAATAAGCAGTAGGATGCTTTGAAGATAATGAAGATAACAATAGTGTGCACTTTATCTGCCTCTGTGTATCCACTTTTCCGCAAGTGTTCAACTGCAGCATAATGTCCACAAAACCTACTC
>NW_017980181.1:0-564 GCF_001876935.1 Asparagus officinalis | reverse complement strand
AACCCTAAGGTCAACGCCGGACAACGCGTAACCCTAGGTCAACGCCAGTCAACGCGTTGCAATCAAAAAATCAACGTACGACGTTCAAAACCCTAGGTCAACGCAGGACAACGCGTAACCCTAGGTCAACGCCAGTCAATGCGTTGCGATCAAAAAATCAACGTACGACGTTCAAAACCCTAGGTCAACGCCGGACAACGCGTAACCCTAGGTCAACGCCTATCAATGCGTTGCAATGAAAGAATCAATACTCCGAAAAGTATACGAGTATAAACTGCTTCTTAATACTCCGAAAAGTATACGAGTATAAACTGCTTCTTAACACTCCGAAAAGTATACGAGTATAAACTGCTTCTTATACTCCGAAAAGTATACGAGTATAAACTGCTTCTTACCACTCCGAAAAGTATACGAGTATAAACTACTTCTTAATACTCCAATAAGGTATATGAGTATAAACTATTCCCTATTTTTGGTTTGAGAAGTTTCTGGAGGGTATTTTTCTAAAAATATTCTTAAGGATAACTCAACAACACTACGCCAGACAACGCGTTGCAGATAAAG
>NW_017980180.1:0-565 GCF_001876935.1 Asparagus officinalis | reverse complement strand
GAAGATAATTCTTTTGGAACCCAAATAGAAAAGAATTTTGATTTCTTTTTACACAAATTTTCAGTTCTAAAATCATACAAATCATGAGAAGGTTTTACAAAAATGGTTTTCTTTGATTTATTTTTATTAAATTGAAAACCTAATCCTTTTGTCTTTTGTGATTCTTTTTGAAAAGAAAGAATAATATTAAGATTTTCTTTTCCTTTATTAAATTTGCTTACATTTAAACATATATCTTCATATCTTGATTTAAAAGAAGAAATATCTTTTTCTAAGATTTTAAATATTTATTCTCATTAGATAAACATTCATTTTCTTTAAGTAAAGAAAAATTTTCTTCTTTCAATTCAATTATTTGAGAATTAGAAAAAGTAGAGGAATTTAAATCAGAAATTTCTTCAAGTAATCTTTTATTTTCACCTTTAAGAAAATTATGTGATGTCTTTAATCTCACAAAAGTTTCATTTAATTCATTGAAAGCATCTAAAAGTTCTTTATTTTCACTTACATCATCTTGTGCCATAAAACACATGTGAGCACTTTTCTTTTCTTCAATTTCTTCATC
>NW_017980179.1:0-565 GCF_001876935.1 Asparagus officinalis | reverse complement strand
GTTTTTGAACTATTTTGTAAAATGATGATATTTTTCATTTGGGAGGTCCTTTCTGATAACCAGTCACTGAAGCATGTTTATTATCATATTTACAATCATTCCCCAAAGTTTTACATTTTTTGAAATTTATTTGATATTTTTAAATAGTATTTTTAAATCAGCTATACAGATTTTCATGTATCAGATTTCGGTCGACCGTACCGGTCGACCGAACCTGAGGTCAAAAGTTCTCTGGGCGACAAAAGCCTGTCGGTCGACCGGTCCGGTCGACCGATGAAAATTTTCGGTCGACCGACGAATTTTCCGGTCGACCGACGAGTGTTCCTTCAGCTTCCAACGGCTAGTTTTTTGACCGTTGGCTATTTTTATCTTTTTGCTTGGGGTTCTTGGCTGAGTTGTGAGAGGGTATAAATACCCCATTGTCTTCAACTCTCAAGCTAACTAAGAGATTGTTTTAAAATAGTTTAACAAGGGTTTAAACTTGTTTAGTGTTTGCTTAAGTTTGTTTTAAGAAGCTTTTAAGCATTAGAGTGTTTTGGTTTTGTGATTCAATTCAACAAGAGCT
>NW_017980178.1:0-565 GCF_001876935.1 Asparagus officinalis | reverse complement strand
CAAGGCTTCATTGCCGGAGATCGTGCCCAAGTGGGACTTGAAGTAGATTAGATGCTGAGTGGGCGAGCCTTTCCCGTCGAACAGCGTGAAGTTGATCAGGTTGAACTTCGCTGGATACGGGATCGAGTCCCACTTTTTCGGGTAAGGACACGGAATGCCGGACCTTTTCACTTCTTGAGCATTCATCAACGCGTTAATTTTGCTCTCCAAGTCCTTCATCTTCTTATCTTCACTCGTATCCGTCTTCGAGTGGCTTCGGGGAGAGGTAACGTGGTCCTCTTTTGCATTATCATCCACGGGACCGCTTCCATTGTCGTTGTTAACGGGAGGGATGTTCATATTGGCATTATCCTCTTCCCGTTCATTCTCCTCTTGATTCGGATTATTACGACAACTGGGTTCTCCTTGATGAGTTGTTAGTGCCGCGATTTGCTGGTCATGCATCTCTCTCATCTGCTGCATGGTCATTTCCATCTCGAACTTGAAAGCTTCCTTTTGCTTAGTCAAGGCATCTTCAAGCATCTTGCTTACTTGTTCGGCGCTGATCATAAGTGACTCGTAAGGT
>NW_017980177.1:0-565 GCF_001876935.1 Asparagus officinalis | reverse complement strand
ATTATTTTAAATAAAAGTCCAAGTTAAGGCTTAAGTAAAATATACTACTTTGAAAATCATTTCTTAAAATAATTTCTTTTGAGTTATCATAAAAGATGAACTTAAGTAAATAACCAACTAGGGATTAGAAAATTTCAAATTTATCAAATAAATCAATTATTACATAACTCTATCAATTTTGGCAAGTGACGATATTTTTATAAATTTTTTTTAAGGAAAAGAAAAAAACGACAAAAATAAATTGTAAAATAAAGAGAAAAACATAACTAATTCCCACCCCCACACCTAAATTTTGCATTGTCCTCAATGCAAACTCTATGATGCATAAAGTAAAGCAGATAAGAAGTGAAGCACTTACATTTGGTTCGCTGATAAAAATCTGCAATTACCTTTGGTCTGAGGAGGAGGAAATCAAACATTTATTCTTTTCTTGTTTTTTTTTCTCTTCTTTTTTTCTTTTTTTTTCTTTTTTTTTTCTTTTTTTTCTTCTTTTTTCTTCTTCTTTTTTTTTCTTTTTTTTTAACAACTGAACAAGAAACTCTTAAATGAGAGAAGAATAAATTCT
>NW_017980176.1:0-565 GCF_001876935.1 Asparagus officinalis | reverse complement strand
ACGCGAAGATGCAAGATCAGCAAGCACATGCTGCTTTATCTGATGAGCTGAAGTCCTTGAAACAGACACCGGCTGAGACAGAGGAGGTTGCTGTGAGGACTTTAGCCACGAAAGAAGAGTCCGTCAGAGCTGAGCTGCAGGAGGAGCTTAGGCGAGCTTATGATGAGAAGCTGTCTGAGTTTAGTTAGCAGGTTCTTAGCCATGGGCTTGATGTATGATCCTATTTGCTGAAAACTTTGACATTTGATTCTCTTAATGGAACTGGTTTTTATCTTTATCTTTATTATGATTCCTCATTCCGTTTGAAATGATTGACCATAATACTCATAGGATTTTTGGCAAACCCTCAGCCTTCAACGGGTTTGATTAACCTTTACCGACTACCGTTTGAGTCGGGCTAGCATGCGGATTGTCGAAATCCGTTCCGCATGTAACGTTGTGCTAAGGGAATGAACTCCCTTAGACTTCGTGCTATGATATCGAGTACATAGACTTTGTCATTGTTACGGGAATAGGCTACCCGGCGACACGTGTTAGGTATTGACTTTAGGATTTTTGGCTAACC
>NW_017980175.1:0-565 GCF_001876935.1 Asparagus officinalis | reverse complement strand
CGCACAGCGAGTTGAATATCTCACCTCCGCGTCAACACGACGTGCCACAGGCCTTAAACAGCCTATAGAAGAGACCAGCTCCATAAAAGTCAACAACGTTGCTGCAAAAGCCTTGAAACAGGCCAAGAAGAACGCTGCTCGTCGAAGAAGAAGGTCTCAGCGACGAGCACAACTTCGAAAAAGTCAATCCTCCAACAAACGCGAACTTCGCATTCGTGAGCCTAAACGCGACCCTGAACTTCGCGTTTATGAGCCCAAACATGAGCTTCACGAGAACCAGACTGAACGCGGCCCCCAATGGCGCGTTTTACAGCCAAAACGCGGACCTCAAGCCTTCATTGAACGCGAACTTCAACTTCGCGTTTCCCAGTCAAAATACGACCCTCGCGTCAACACTGAAGAACGCGACATTCGTGTTGCCAAACCAAATTGCGGACCTCGCGTTTCAAGTGCCGAACGCGACCTTCGCGTTTCAAGTGCCAAACGTGACCCTCGTGTCCCAAGTTCCAAATCCAATACCGCGCCTGGTGTATATCGTGGAGCTTCGGGGCGCTGCCCCGAACCC
>NW_017980174.1:0-565 GCF_001876935.1 Asparagus officinalis | reverse complement strand
AAAAAGGGACAAAAGAATTAAGAGAGCGAAAGCTCCCCCTATCAATAAGCATAGGTGAGTATAAAAAAAATATATAGGGGTTGCTCCCCCTATCAAAATGCCTCATGAATATATGAAATGAAAATCATGGCAAACATATGTGAGCAAGCATAGATGAATATGCTAAATATCACTCACATACTTACAAGAGAATGAGAACACATATGAATGTATTATTGAGATAATGTGTCTTAAAGCATAAACATAAAGATCAAAAATAGATTTATGAAATCAAAAGAAGAGAAACATGAGAATCATGCAAATAGTTTTCAAATGAAAACAAATCAACTAAGAGAAATCATAAATCAAAGTTTAAATCGAAAAATGTAAAATCAAATCATCATTGATTCAAAAATCAAGAGAGGCAACTATATCTAGCTCTTGAGCTAGTATCAACCCATATGAACATTTTTAGCACCCGGTAAACAATGTTTGGGAATAAACACCCAAAAACTATGGAGGGTTATATAAACATAGTTCTCTCATCAAACAAAAATAATAATCATGAAAACAAAGGATTTTATAC
>NW_017980173.1:0-565 GCF_001876935.1 Asparagus officinalis | reverse complement strand
TGACGCATCAGCTTCATTAGTTGGTCTCGTGATTTGAGCATCCAACGACATTCGAAACCCTAGGGTCAATGCCGGTCAACGCGTAACTCTAGGTCGACGCCAGTCAACGCGTTGCAATCAAACAGTCAACGTACGACGTTCAAAACCCTAAGGTTAACGCCGGACAACGCGTAACCCTAGGTCAACGCCAGTCAAACGCGTTGTGATAAAAAGTCAACACACGATGATCTGAAACCCTAAGTCAACACAATGTGACCGATCCTGGAGAATATTTTTCCTAAAAATATTCTTAAGGATAACTCAACAATACCACGCCGGACAACGCGTCGCAAATGAGAACTCAACGCCAACATGTTGAACCAACAAGCACGAGCTAAAAATCAGAAAATCAGGAATCGTCTTCAAATTCAAAATTCCAACAACGGTCAGACAATAAATGCAGCACTGGAACCTTACAGACGTTTGACAAAGCACCGAATAGCCTGAAGGATTGAAGGAATCGAGAATAGAAGCCATTCCAAGGTCCCGTTACACCGATTGAAGGTTGGGACAATCATATCCAAAG
>NW_017980172.1:0-565 GCF_001876935.1 Asparagus officinalis | reverse complement strand
GTTGAGGTCTCTAAAGTCGATACATACCCTGATCTTCCCGTTCTTCTTAAGGACCAGGACAATATTGGCCAGCCACTCTGGATGCTACTCTTCCCTAACGAAGCCCGAGTCAATAAGCTTTTTTACCTCGGCCTCGATTGCCTCCATCATCTGCGGACGAAACCGTCTTTGTTGTTGTTTGATAGGTTTGACATCCGGCTTAATATTGAGACGATGCACTGCTACGTTTGGATCGAGCCCTGGCATGTCTTCATAGTTCCAGGCAAACACATCGATGTACTCCCTGATAAGAGAGATTAACTCTTCTTTTATCGGCTTCGGATTTTCTTCGCTTCCCATATTCACTTGGACCACTTGATCCTCGGTAGGAGGTTCTCTCTGTTCAAACCTATTGCCATACTGCATGTTTAGGTGATGAACCCAAGGATCTTCCCGAGTCGGCATCTGATCGTCTTCCTCTATTGTGGCAGGATCGACCGTAACCATGTTCGACATTAACTTTTTGAACATTTCACCGATACTAGTGTCGGAATCCCAAGCTGAAGAATCAGAAGAGTATCCATTT
>NW_017980171.1:0-565 GCF_001876935.1 Asparagus officinalis | reverse complement strand
CTTAAGACGGCGGTACCAATCGAAGGCAGGCCCGCGAAGGGTGCCAACGAATGACCGAACCATCAAAGGTCCCTTGCCAGAGATCACCCCCAGGTGGGACTTGAAGTAGATCAGATGTTGAGTGGGCGAGCCCTTTCCGTTGAACGGCGTGAAGTTGATTAGGTTGAACTTTGCCGGGTACGGGATCGAATCCCACTCTTTCGGGTAAGGACACGGAATGCCGGTCCTCTTCACCTCTCGAGTAGATATCAGGGCTTTGATTTTTCTTTCGAGCTCCTTTATCTTTTCGGCCTCACCCATATCCTATTTTGGATAAGTTTCGAGAGGAACCATACGGCCACCCCCAGTGTTATCATCACTGGTGGGTCCACCCCCAGCGTCGTTATTCTTAGTGGGGCCACCCCCAGTATTCTTGGGTGGTGCGTCGGCCATGACGATTTCGTCCACTTCCGGATCGCTGTCAATTGCGGCGTTCTGGGTGCGACGATTGGACTCAACTAGCTGATTTGACAAAGCTCGGATTCGTTGGTCGTGCATTTGTCTCATCTCTTGCATAGCCATTTCC
>NW_017980170.1:0-565 GCF_001876935.1 Asparagus officinalis | reverse complement strand
TGTAGAAATAACCACAGGAATTTTCCAGCGCATGAGCATAATAATGCATCAATAAATTATAGATAAAGTGTTCAACAAGAAGCAAACAATTCAGGGAACACACCTAGACACAAAAAACAAAAATATGAAATATTGAGACCAGGAAGAACGTTAAAAAGGTGAATAATAATATGAAAAATGAAACAATAAAAACAATCAATTCCATACTGTGCATGTACAAAATCTAAAGATGAAAATGCTAGCAGCAGACATCAAAAGATATATAGTCATAAACCAGATGCAACATTTCACCTATGAAGCACGGACACGCATAACATGAAGCCGTGTCGTGTCGTGTCCGTGTCGGACACACGTGTCGAACACACGTATCCTATGTATTTTTTAGGATTTGCCTCGTGTCGGCGTGTCGGATGGCCGTGTCGGATATGTGTCCGTGCTACATAGCATTTCAAAATTATAATTGTCAATACTAAGAATATAATGGCAACATTACCTTGAAGGAGCAACTGAAGGAAAATACATATTGCAGATATTGCAAAAGGATTGTAAACATTGCCACTTTAAC
>NW_017980169.1:0-565 GCF_001876935.1 Asparagus officinalis | reverse complement strand
TTATTCCCTTGGTGGATTAATCCCTCCCGGCTATTATTCCCTTCGTGGAATAATACCCGTATAATCGTGCAGATACGACCGGATCTAAATCGCGCGGTGGTCCACGGATTAACCCCGGCGCAGGCAAAGAACCCACCAAAACGAGCGACCGCAAAACAGGAGCTCGTGATTTGTTCACAGAAGGAAAGTTGTAATTTTTCTTTATTTTATTTGATTTAGTTGTAACCGGATCTATAAAAGACTGGATCTTTGTAATCCAAGATGACAATTATTTCAATGAAAAAGAAAACAGTTTTCCCCGCGAACAATTTGGCGACCACAGTGGGAGCCAACGATCTCGCCAACGAGATCGATGCGTCGCAGCCGCGGATTGCAATCCCGGTCGTGGAGGAGGTCGAGTACGAGTTCGACCAAGCCAAGTTCGAGGAGTACGTGTCCTCGTCCGGATCTACCTCCCCCCGCAAGTCCAAGAAGTTCTCGTCCGGGAGAAAAGTTTGTTGGTTTGAAGCTGCTCGGAAAGCCAACGAAGCTCTCGACCCAGCTGACGCCAAAGTCGCGTCAGATG
>NW_017980168.1:0-565 GCF_001876935.1 Asparagus officinalis | reverse complement strand
TGAAAGTAAAAAAGGAAATATTCAACATGAAAATACTTACAACGTTCCATCTAATTGTCATAATGTTCGTCAGCACGACTTAGAACTAACTTATATACAAGTCAGTTACGAACCGTATCGTGTTAGTTCTACTCCATCTCGTGTTAGATCTAGTTGTTTTGGTGATAGTTCTAATTGAAACTCAAGCAAAAAAGCTGGTTCTACTTGAAATACGAAGGAGGATAACGAAGTAAAGTTTTCTGAGTTCATAAGAAACATATTATTCAATCAGTATTTGCTCAAGTTGAAAGTAAAAAAGGAAATATTCAACATGAAAATACTTACAACGTTAGTTCTAATTGTCATAATGTTCGCCAGCACGACTTAGAACTAACTTATATACAGTCAGTTACGAACCGTATCGTGTTAGTTCTACTCCATCTCGTGTTAGATCTTGTTGTTTTGGTGATAGTTCTAATTAAAACTCAAGCAAAAAAGCTGGTTCTACTTGAAATATGAAGGAGGATAATGAAGTAAAGTTTTCTGAGTTCATAAGAAACATATTATTCAATCAGTATTTGCTCAA
>NW_017980167.1:0-565 GCF_001876935.1 Asparagus officinalis | reverse complement strand
GTTTTTTTTTTTCGTTTTGGTGCCCATTTTTCGCACTCTTCTTTTGCAAATATTATTATTATTATTATTTTTTGTATATGTATATATATATTTTGAAAATATGTAAATCAAGACACTTTTGGAAAATTATTTTCAACTCTAAGTTAAGCATGCAAAAATTTTATTATTTTAAATAAAAGTCCAAGTTAAGGCTTAAGTAAAGTATACTACTTTGAAAATCATTTCTTAAGAAATTTATTTAGAGTTTTCATAAAAAGTGAACTTAAGTAAATAACTAACTAGGGATTAGAAAATTTCAAATTTATCAAATAAATCAATTATTACATAACTCTATCAATTTGGCAAGTGACGATATTTTTAAAATTTTTTTAAGGAAAAGAAAAATAACAAAAATGCACTAAAATTGTAAAATAAAAAGAAAAAATAACTAATTCCCACCCCCACACCTAAATTTTGCATTGTCCTCAATGCAAACTCTATGATGCATAAAGTAACACAGATAAGAAGTGAAGCACTTACATTTGGTTCACTGATAAAAATCTGCAATTACCTTTGGTCTGAGGAG
>NW_017980166.1:0-565 GCF_001876935.1 Asparagus officinalis | reverse complement strand
ATCTATTAAGCCTCCTACAGAGGTGACACTAGGAGGAGATATGACAGATAGGCAGGTGGAGGATACAGTAGATGTTAGGACTCAGGAACAGGGTCATGTTCAGGAGTCCATTGTAGCTAATAGACCAAGAAGAATCATTTGTCGGCCAGCTAGGTATAATGATGTGATGATAGCATATGCTTTATCAGCTAAGGTCATTGATGATTTTGCTCCTTCTACATATAAGAAATCAGAGTTAAGCTCTGATTCAATCAGGTGGAGGAAAGCTATGGAGGAGGAGATGCACTCTCTTCGGAAGAACGATACTTGGGAACTTGCAAAGCTACCGAAGGATAAGAAGGCTATTGGATGCAAGTGGGTGTATGCAAAGAAAGAAAGATCTTCCAATGGAGACATTCAGTACAAATCCAGATTGGTGACCAAAGGGTATGCCCAGCTTAAGAGCATAGATTATAACAAAATATTCTCACCGGTTGTGAAATATTCGTCGATAAGGATACTATTTGCTTTGATGGAACAACTAAATTTGGATTTAATCCAGATGGATGTGAAGACAACCTTTTTA
>NW_017980165.1:0-565 GCF_001876935.1 Asparagus officinalis | reverse complement strand
TGGTTGGATTTTGTCTCGGCTGACAACAAATGTCATGGACACTATTAGTACTTACAAGTAGCTTCATGAGCAGCACACACTGCACTTTCAACAAGACAAGAAGTCCTACCTGGAGTATCTGCATGTACATAGAACTCAAGCTTGGCTCCACCATGTCAAAAATCAGCCCATTCAAAATGCTTAAATTAAAGGAACAAAATTTTACCAATCCAAGCATCAAACTTACTGCATCACATCTGCCTTAAAAAGATACTTAGCATGATCCCCCCCCTCGTTGAAAATTATTCATCAAGTAAATTGGTTGAGAAATTTCTCAAATTGGTTGATTCGAAGACAGATAAAGGTAAATTGGTTGCCTAATTTCTCAAAGGGTACGTAATTAATTGAGAGATCTCATGGCGGAGGAGTTAGCTCGCGGAGGAGGAGGGCTGAAGGCGGAGTAGGAGATCGAGCGAGATAGCGGAGGGTTGACAATAGCCGACGGAGAGATCGCGGAGGAGCTGAAGGCGGAGTCGGTCGGCGGAGTTGGTCGACCTCGAGATTTTTCGTCGGCGGACTCTCTCGA
>NW_017980164.1:0-566 GCF_001876935.1 Asparagus officinalis | reverse complement strand
TTTCATCCCAATCGTGCCGGCTCTTGGAAACAAACTTCTTGAGAAGCTTCACTATGGTTTTGTTGAAAGATTCTGCAAGACCATTTGCTGGCGGGTAATACGCCGTAGATGCAACACTTTAGATTCTGAATTTATCACAAAACCTCTGAAACCCAAAGCTGACGAATTGTGTCCCGTTGTCGTGAACTATTCGTCTCGGGACTCCGAAACGGTAAACGACGTGATGTTTGATGAACTTGATCACGTTTGAAGTCTTGACTTCTTTCAACGGGATTGCCTCCGCCCACTTGGAGAAATAGTCGGTCACGGCTAGAATGAACCGGTGTCCTTTGGACGTCGGAGGGGAAATCGGTCCGACGATATCCATGCCCCACATTTCGAATGGCCAAGTCGCTGATGTAGGGTGTAAGTTTCCTGACGCCTGATAGATGAAGTCCCCATGAATTTGGCATGCGTGACAACGTTTAGCATAGTCAACCGCGTCTGAAAACATCTTAGGCCAATAATAGCCGATTCGTCGGAGGCGATCTCCTAATTTAGCTCCAGGTTGATGAGCTCCGCACATT
>NW_017980163.1:0-566 GCF_001876935.1 Asparagus officinalis | reverse complement strand
TTCATTGTAACGATTAAAGTTGTAATGAATGCAGCAATGAATACAGCAACTTTTTCCGCAAACAAGCTGTTTGATAGAAACTCCGTATTTGCTTCTTTCTTGTGATTTGTCCGTATTTCTTTTGAATGACAGATTTTATAGGATTTTTGGCAAACCCCCAGCCCTCAACGGGTTTGATATGCCTTTACCGATTACCGTTTGAATCGGGCTAGCATGCGGATTGTCGAAATCCGTTCCGCATGTAACGTTGTGCTTAAAGGAATGAACTCCCTTAAGCTTAATGCTACGACTTCGAATACGTAGACTTTGCCCTTGTTACGGGAATAGGCTACCCGGCAACACGTGTTAGGTGTTGACTTATCCCTACTTAGGATTCGGGATAAAATTCCCCACGCAGCAAGTGCGCGGATTGGAAATTGAAAGTTGTGTCAAAATAGGAGAGGAAGAATTTTATATTCTATCTCCCGCTGGAAAAGAAACTTGAGGTGGGATTCCTTACCCCCAGTATCTGGAATGATGAACTGGGAGTGGGATCTCCACTCCGAGCACCCGGAATGATGAACTGG
>NW_017980162.1:0-566 GCF_001876935.1 Asparagus officinalis | reverse complement strand
CTTTAGCGAAACTGAGTCCTATGAGTAATGCATTATATTCGGCTACGTTATTTGAGCACGGTTCGGTCAGCGAATAAGCTCGAGGCATAACGTGTTTTCCTGGGGAAACTAAGACAACTCCAACTCCAGAAGAAATCTTAGGACTTCCAGGAGCACTCGCTACATTAGTTGCTCGTGAAGCGCCGTCGAAGTACAAACGCCATATTTGCTGGTGCGAAGTTGCGTTGACTTCATGGGTCTCATCAGGTAGGTCGT
Organism: Asparagus officinalis; assembly: GCF_001876935.1. NCBI lineage: Eukaryota > Viridiplantae > Streptophyta > Magnoliopsida > Asparagales > Asparagaceae > Asparagus > Asparagus officinalis. The sequence continues at coordinate 311 of NW_017980162.1, read as the reverse complement.
CATATATCTCGGCAGTATCCGTAGTTGGATTAGCTGCCAGGAGATCACAGATGGCTTGTCCTTTTACCGACTTCTGTTGTTTAAAATGTAAGTCGTATTGGGACAAGAGTAAGGCCCATTTTGCTAATCGCCAATTCATGAAAGCTGGTTGAGTCATGAACACCCGGACTGGATTAACTTTAGAGATAACATAAATGGTCTGTCCAACCAGGTAATGCCACATCTTCTGAATAGCGAACACTAAGGCGAGACATTCCCTCTCAATCATAGGATATCGAGATTCGGCGCCTACCATGGTTCGGCTCAAATAA
>NW_017980161.1:0-566 GCF_001876935.1 Asparagus officinalis | reverse complement strand
GTTCACAGTCAAACTCTTAAAGAAGGGTCCGACGCTGACGTCAGATTCCCAAGAAGAAGTTCCGGATGAACCTGATCCTGACGCAGATAATTACTGATTTCATATTCTGAGGCAGAGGGAGTTGTGACATAACCTAAACCTCTTCCAGTTTTATTGTAATAATCCTGAGGTTTTCCCTCAGGGGCTAGAGACATTCGAACTGGGGTTCGCCTGCCCTTCCCGAAGTTCAGACCCTGTTTCTCATTAAAGTTATACCCCATTTGTTTCATTAAGTATATAGAATTGGGTTCGTGATAATGGAATTGGGGAACTCCGTCGTCTTCCTCTGAACTTCCTCGTTTGAGTTGTTCGGGTTTGACTTTACCAAAACAGATCGGTTTCTGCCCTTTCCTTTTGGACGGGACTTTGAAGAAAGCCTTCTGTGCGTCCTCTGCTTCCTCATCTAAAGCGAAGAACGATTTGACTGGCAACGTAAGTGATGCCTCTGTGCACAGTGTGTGCCATGGATTGTTACCTGCATTAGGATCATTCTCTATTTGTTTATTTTTAGAGGATACATCAGACAA
>NW_017980160.1:0-566 GCF_001876935.1 Asparagus officinalis | reverse complement strand
TCAATACTCCGAAAAGTATACGAGTATAAACTGCTTCTTAAATACTCCGAAAAGTATACGAGTATAAACCGCTTCTTACTCCAATAAGGTATATGAGTATAAACTGTTCCCTAATTTTGGTTGAGAAGTTCCTGGAGAATATTGTTTATAAATATTCTTAAGGATAACTCAACAACACAACGCCGGACAACGCGTTGCACATAAAAACTCGACGCCAGCAATCGATGGTCAATTCTACGAGCTGAAGATCGAAAATCAGGAATTGACTTCAAGTTCAAATTTCCGACAACGGTCAGACAATAAATGCAGCACCGGAACTCTTACAGTCATTCGACAAAGCACCGAATAACCTGGAAGATTGAAGGAATCAAGAACGGAAGTCATTCCAAGGTCCTATTACACCGACTGAAGGTTGGGACATGCATATCCAAAGTATTCCAGACTATTCTATAAAATAACGAGACTGAAATAGTTTGGAGGGGGTATCTGTAGGCATATAAAATTGCTTATAGGTCCCTTTTGCTTAGCTCGGCACAAACCGACGAACCAACGAGGCGACGAGATCG
>NW_017980159.1:0-566 GCF_001876935.1 Asparagus officinalis | reverse complement strand
TCATGGTATCGAGGAACAGCGAGACGTCTCTGAGGAGGATGTGGTCACATCCCACAATTCAAGGAGGAGACAAGCTGTCCTTCTTTCATTTAAAAGCCCCTTCCAGCACACTGGAAGAGAGGTTGCAAAACTTAGAGAAAAGAGTTGAGACCAAGCTCTCTGCATAACCTTTGCATTGCAGCATCACTGTTTAGCTCCGAGCTCCGATCGCCGGCGAACTAAGCAGAACCGAACTCTATTGCCCCGAGCTTCTACTGCGAACTGAAGCTCTCCAGCAACCTCGATCGAACGGTCCAAGGGAAGCAGACTCGACACGAGCATCGAGCGAAGCGTCCTATAGCCACCTAAAGTCCCCACACAAAATAAAGAGGGCTTTCCCTCTGCTTCTGTTGTAATCATTTGATTCGTTAGTTTGTAATAAGCTTTCTTATTAATACAAACGAAACTCCCTTTTCTTCGGGAAATCAAATATTCACCCTACAGAAGATGGCGACCATAGTGGGAGAAGCTGTTTCGTCGAGTGAAATGGTGGTGGCTCAGTTTGATGAGGTTGCTGTTGGGACGAC
>NW_017980158.1:0-566 GCF_001876935.1 Asparagus officinalis | reverse complement strand
TGTACAAAATGCAAAAAGGCAGTGCATGAGATTAATGGCAGCACAGCAAATTGTACAAACTGTAAAAATAGACATTTAGATTGGACAATCAGGTTGGATAATATACACTTATTATTAGATTATTGTTAATATGTATGTATGCTTTCTTATGCAAAAAATCATTCCAGGTATAATTTGCGACTAGAGGTCAATGATGGAACAGATACAGCATATGTAACTTTATTTGACGAAGCAGAAATTTTGATTGGTTGCACAGCTATTGCATATGTAGAGATGTTTGAGGATGAATCTTCTGAATGTTATCAGAAAATGAAATCATGCTTAGAAAAGGAATATGTTTTTCTTGTGAAGATAAATGAGAAAGAAGAATCCAATCGAAAAGCAAGATGTATAATTGTGCAGGAGGTTCGAAAAGTAGAAGAAATACACCCTCCTACTGTGGAAACGGAAGAAACTGGCAGAAACAAAGTTATTGACGCCAGAAAACGACTATTTGAACTCAAGAGTGAAATGCTGAAGAAGAAAATGAAAATGGAACCAAGTACTTCAAGCAGCTGAGATTTGTA
>NW_017980157.1:0-566 GCF_001876935.1 Asparagus officinalis | reverse complement strand
ATAGAGCACTTATAAGTTTTGCTATACATGTGTGCATAATGAGTAGATGATTTTGATTTAGTCTTGGCATACATGTCCATAAGCTTCTTATGGTTATTAATGCATATTTTCAAAGTTGAATCTAAGGATGAAATACTTTTGTTCATAAGATTCAAGTCTTCATTCTTAGGCACATATGCATTTTTAGAAGTAGAAGTATCATTCTTTATGTTCTCTACTTCTAACATGGCATCAATCTTAGCATGAGATAGGCTAGCAATAGATGAAATCAAATTTCCATTTTCCAAATTTAATAAGTCATTGCTTTCTTTAAGCATAGTATTTTTATTTTTAATGACATCAAATTTGGACACTAGCTTCTCATGATCGGATTTTAAAATTTCATGCTTGCTTTTTAAATTATTAAAATCATTTTGCAATTTGTTATAGGCATGTAATAATTTTTCACTAGCACAAGCAAGTTCATCACTAGATACATTATTATCGGGTTCGAACTCGCAAACCTCACTAGGGCTATCGCCTAGTGGCCGTGTGCATGTTGAAGCTCCAATATTACTTGAGGAAGA
>NW_017980156.1:0-566 GCF_001876935.1 Asparagus officinalis | reverse complement strand
CTCTGGTTGAGCCATGGTTTTTTGCAGATTTAAATGTCGAATCGGCTTCTCCCTCTAAATCTGATCCCACCTCTGGTTGAGCCGTGATTTCTTTGATTTGTTTTCCAACTTCTTGTTGGTGGGTTCCTTGGCTTTGGCTGTTGGTGATCCCTTCTCGAACTGGTGTTGGTTCGGGTGGGTTTGTTGACTACGGTGTTGATCCCGGCTTTGGTGGGTTTGCTGGGTTTGTTGCTTGGACCTCGACATTTTTGTCCCCTCTGCAGCTTAAGGTATACGATTTTCCCCCTCTTTTTGTTCGTGATAATTCATTATTTGGGAATTTTAACAAAGAATAAGGTTATGTTTACTAAATTTCAGTTAGTTGTGTGAAAAATAATGCAATTGTTCGCATCGATATTGTTCTATTTAGTTAGTTGTGTGATGAATGTCAGTTATGATTACTAAATTTCAGTTTGTGGTGTGGAAATTTTAGTTATGTTTACCAAATTTCAGTGGAATTGCGTGATAATTCATTATTTAGGACTTTTAACAAAGTATAGGGTTATGTTTACTAAAATTCAGTTAGT
>NW_017980155.1:0-566 GCF_001876935.1 Asparagus officinalis | reverse complement strand
GTAGTAGGGGGTCAATCTATGCTTGGTAGGAGAGAGCGTGCTACTTGGGGTCGGATTCTTGGCTCTCCTCCTACGTAATCCTAATAGGATGCAAAAACAGAGAACAAGGATTCCCGTAGAAGCAATAGCAGGGAGTGTAATCAAGGGGTGGGGGCTCACCCACGTGGGCGTCTGCCCACGAGCAGGCGAGCCGCCCACGCGCGCGTTGAGCGAGAGCGCGGGATTTTTCCCGCTGCAATTTTTTTCCCCCGCGCGAACTCTTTTTCCCGCTGTCCCAGCCCGCCAAACTTCCAGATCTCCCCCCCTCCCCTTTGGTTTTTCCTATAAATAGAGAAGGGGTGGATGAGTTATTGGTGTGGGAAAAATCAATTGTGGGTTTTTGTTTTGGAGTTCTTTTGAGAAAAAGAGAGAGTTGAGATAAAACTTGTAATAAGTTTGGTATTCTCCTCATAGTGAAACCCCCTCCCGTGGACGTAGGCAAGTTTGCCGAACCACGTAAATCCCGTGTTTGTATTGTCATAACTATTTGTTTTACTTGCAGGTGCCCTCGATAGTTCAGTCCTTGC
>NW_017980154.1:0-566 GCF_001876935.1 Asparagus officinalis | reverse complement strand
CTGGTCCCCGCTTGTTCACCCCCTGCTCACTAGGTGGCGGATAATTGTAGTGATATTCATTTCCGCTCCTTGTCGCAAAAGCTTCTTGTTCATCTCCGTGAGAGCGGGAAAGTGGAGATTCTTTCGTCATCTTCCCCTGGGATAGCAGAGACTCCATAACAAGACTTCCCTTTTCCTTTAGACTTTCTCCCGGATGACGAACCAGCCCATTGTTCATCTCCAATCAGATCTGGATGAACCCAAAGGACTGTGTATGGGACAAGTCCTTTTTGGCGTTGTCCGTGCGGGTCGTCATTCACCGTCTTCATCCCGACTTTGGTGACGCGTTTTGGCTCGAACCAAGTTGTAGGCACCGACCCAAAACTGATTGACACTGTGTTTGCCCCTACATTCTTGGCTGGTTTCGGGGTTATGACCCCTACATCGATTAACGCCTGGATCTTGTCCTTGAGGTGGTAGCATGATCTTGTAGGGTGGTGGACTGCTCTGTGGTACGTGCAGTACTTTGGATCCGTCACTTTGCTGGCCCCTTCTTGATCCACGATCGCCGGCAACTGGATCTTGTT
>NW_017980153.1:0-566 GCF_001876935.1 Asparagus officinalis | reverse complement strand
AGTGTTAACTTCTTTAAAACCAAGATGATTAAATTTATTCACTATTTTTTCAATATAATGTGATTGGTTATGTTTTCTAACTTTAATCCCTAAAATAGTATCCGCTTCTCCTAAATCTTTTATTTTAAACATAGAAGATAGATACTCTTTAGTCTCATTTATACCAATCATATTAGTGCCGAATATTAACATGTCATCCACATACAAGCAGACAAGCACACCATAATTATCAGTGAATTTAGAATAAATACACTTATCAGCACTATTATGTTTGAAACCATAAGACAGAATAACAGAATCAAATTTTTCATGCCATTGTTTTGGTGCTTGTTTAAGACCATAAAGAGATTTAATTAGTTTACATACTTTTCTTTCATTTCCTGGAAGAATGAAACCTTCCGGTTGTTCCATGTAAACCTCCTCATTTAAATCTTTATTTAAAAAAACAGTCTTGACATCCATTTGATGCACAAATAACTTATGTATAGATGCCAAAACAATAAGAATTCTAATAGATGTTATACGTGCGACAGGTGCATATGTATCAAAATAATCTATGCATTCTT
>NW_017980152.1:0-566 GCF_001876935.1 Asparagus officinalis | reverse complement strand
TCTTTTCGGCCTGATCTGTATCCTGTTTTGGACAATTGTCGAGAGGAATGATACGACCACCCCCAGTGTCGTCATCACTGGTGGGTCCACCCCCAGCGTTGTTATTTTTAGTGGGGCCACCCCCAGTACTTTTGGGTGGTGCGTCGGCCATGGTAATTTCGTTCTCTTCCGGATCGCTGTCCATTGCGGCGTTCTGGGTTCGACGGCTGGATTCCACTAGTCGGTTCGACAAAGCTCGGATTCGTTGATCGTGCATTTGTCTTATCTCTTGCATAGCCATTTCCATTTCGAACTTGAAGATTTCCTTCTGCTTAGCCAGGGCCTCTTCAATGATTTTGGCTATCTGTTCGGTGTTGGCCATGAACACCTCTCGAGCTTGCCCTATGCTAGACGTTGTATCGTCGGAGGCGAGCGCGGAGTGAGAATCTGAGAACTCATCATTGGAATGGACTCCTTTATGGACTCCATGGTCGTTGTTATATCCGACGGCTTCTAAATGAAGCTGAGCTATTCCCGAATCGACCCTGCTTCCCAAAGAGAAATTAGGGTCGGAATCACCTGAAATG
>NW_017980151.1:0-566 GCF_001876935.1 Asparagus officinalis | reverse complement strand
TGGATATTTAGTATGATAAATATCATTTAATGGTATATGAGTATAATACCATGTGTTTTGAATATGAACGAGTTCATACATGAGAGAGAAAAGAGCCGAAACATGTACAATGTCCAAACTCATGAAAAACTAGAAATGCCCAGTCCGGTCGCCCGTCACGATCGACCGCAGCCTGTCGACCATCACGGTCGACCGCGAAACCTGCAGAGAATTTTTCTCCTGATTTGAGTTGGTTTCGGATTTCTAAACCCATATTCGTTTTCCCTGATATATATATGAGTTTTTTCACGTTTTTCTTAGTTTTCCTAAGAATCCTAACAGCCACAAAACCCCCCAAACCCTAGTTTGATTTCTTGGAGAAGATTGGAGGCTTTCGAACGGGAATTTTTCTTGGTTTTTGGCTTTTGGAGTAGAGATCTTTTTCAACCTTGCTTCTAAAACATTTTTTTGATAATCTCAGGTGAGTATCATCTCTGCTAATCCCCCTCTCAGTTTTTAAAACATTTTTAAAGAGATTTAAACATGTTTTGTAGAGCCTAAATGACTAGATTATGAATAAAAGACAA
>NW_017980150.1:0-566 GCF_001876935.1 Asparagus officinalis | reverse complement strand
TTTGGGACATATTTCCAAAGAAAGAATACAAAGATTAGTAAAGAATGAAATCCTTCCTAATTTGGATTTCACCGATCTTGGTATTTGTATAGATTGTATTAAAGGAAAACATACAAATCATACAATTAAGAAAGTCGCCACAAGAAGCACTCATCTCCTTGAAATTATACACACCGATATATGTGGACCTTTTGATGTTCCATCCTTTAATAAAGAAAAATATTTCATCATCTTTATTGATGATTTTTCACGTTATGGATATGTCTATTTGTTGCATGAAAAATCTCAATTAGTAATGCCCTAGAGGTATTTATTAATGAGGTTGAAAGACAATTAGACAAAAAGGTAAAAATTATTAGATCTGATAGGGGTGGTGAATTTTATGAAAAATATAACGAAATAGGACAATGCCATGGTCCATTTGCTAAATTTCTTGAAAAGCGTGGCATATGCGCTCAGTACACTATGCCAGGTACATCGTAACAAAATGGTGTTGTAGAAAGGCGTAATCGTACACTAATGGACATGGTTAGGAGTATGTTGAGTTATTCTTCTTTACCCTTATC
>NW_017980149.1:0-567 GCF_001876935.1 Asparagus officinalis | reverse complement strand
CGTGTAAGGCATGGATTTTGGTGTTATTAATAACAACATGCCACAATGTTGAATATGTGGACGGGTGTTATTTTTAGCGGTTAAGAACTAACCGGCAGCGCAGTTTATGCGCAGACTTATCCTTACTTAGGTTTCAGGATAGAATACCCCAGAATCGAACTCTGGTGTCTTTTTGTATGGAAAAAGACTAAACCGGCAGCGCGTGTTAGGCGCAGACTTATCCCTGCTTAGTATTCGGGATAAACTTCCTAGGATGAATCCTAGATTGTTTATATTCTATTTCCCGGTCTCTTTTAGGGTGAAGGCAAACCCGAATGACAAGGAAGGAAGAATTTTATATTCTATTCCCTGATTCTGGAAAGGAAGAATTTTATATTCTATTTCCAGTGAAGAAGAAACTAGAAGTGGGGTGTCCACTCCGAGAGTCTGGAAGATGTAGATAAAGTTACCTTTATAGGACTGGTTATCTAATCTGAAGATGAGTTCTTCGTTTATCAGAGTGAAATTTTCAACTCTGGTTATAACCATGAAAAAGGTTTAACCAAAGAGAAAAAGGGAAGAAGTTCT
>NW_017980148.1:0-567 GCF_001876935.1 Asparagus officinalis | reverse complement strand
TAAAACCCCAAAAATTTATGTTAATATAATTAATATGAGATTAATTATGATTTATGGATATTTATTTTGGTAAATATAGTTAAATGGGGTATGAGTATGATACCATGTGTTTTGAATATGAATGAGTTCATACATGAGAAAGAAAAGAGTCGAAACATGCACAATGGCCAAATATGTGTAACTGGAAAATTCCAGTCCAGTTGACCGTCGCGGTCGACCGCAGTCCTGTCCATCGTCACGGTCGACCGCGAAACCTGCAGAAAGTCAGATTCCTGTTTTGAGTTGGTTTTGGTTTTCTAAAGTCCATATCTGTTTTCTGGTATATATATATCATATGTTCATGATATTTTTAGTTTTCTAAAGAACCCTAACAGCCACAAAAACCCCTTTAAACCCTAATTTTGATTCTTTGAGAAGATTGGAGGCTTTCAAGTGGATTTTCGCGTGATTTTTGGCGTTTGGATTATAGATCTTCCTTGGCTTGGCTTCTTAAACGTCTTTCTACAAACCCCAGGCGAGTTCATCTCTACTAATCCCCCTCCTAGTTTTTAAAACGTTTTTAAAGAG
>NW_017980147.1:0-567 GCF_001876935.1 Asparagus officinalis | reverse complement strand
AACTTCCAAGACACTCTCGCTGACTGTGTCAAGCTCACATTGGAAGAGAGCTACCCCTTTGAGGAGTTCGAGGAGGACCTTGATTATGACATGGCTTTCTTGATCAAGAAGCTTGGTGCCACCACGGCTAACCCGTACTTCAAGCATTTGGAAGAGGTAGAGCGGGCTATCCGACAGCTGCTTACCCTTCGCGCGATGAGCTCTGAGATCGTTTGTCTTGCGTCTGGCGAGGTTCAAACAGAATTGGAGGAGCGTGATCGCCGACTGGATGAGACAATGTCATTGGAGGCGCGGTTGACGGAAGAGTTGGAGCTTGTCAAGATCGAGAACGAACGAGTGAGCCTAGAGCAACAAAAGGCTGACTCTCGCCTCTCTCGCTTGTCTTCGGAGATAGCGAAGACCAAGCAGATCATTGCTAACACACAGGCCTCGCTAGTCAATCAGGAGAGGGCTCGCGAACAGCTGGTGGGGGAGTTGGAGGAGTTGGTGTCTCGACGGCAACTGATCGTTGGTTCCATTGAGGAGAAAGACCGAGCCCTCAAGGAGGCCAGGCACACCGTCCAAGAC
>NW_017980146.1:0-567 GCF_001876935.1 Asparagus officinalis | reverse complement strand
ACCCCCTCCAAAGTATTTCAGCCTCATTCTTTTATAGAAGAGTCTGGAATACTTTGGATATGATTGTCTTAACCTTCAATCGATGTAGCGGGACCTTGGAATGGCTTCTATTCTTGATTCTTTTAATCCTCCAGGCTATTCGGTGCTTTGTCGAATGTCTGCAAGGGTTCCGGTGCTGCATTTATTGTCTGACCGTTGTCGGAATTTTGAACACCTTGAAGTCGATTCCTGATTTTTGATGACCATCGATTGTTGGCGTTGAGTCTTCATTTGTAACGCGTTGTCCGGCGTTTGACACAGTTTATACTCGTATGTCTGCTGGAGTCTTGAGAAGTAGTTTATACTCTTATACTTTTCGGAGTGTTGTTGAGTTATCCTTAAGAATATTTTTAGAAAAAATACTCTCCAGAAACTTCTCAACAAAAATAGGGAATAGTTTATACTCGTATACCTTATTGGAGTATTGCGAAGCAATTTATACTCGTATACTTTTCGGAGTATGATGCGGCATAATTATGTACCAAAATTGCAAGTGCACAATTTATCAAGTTATAGTATAAAAAGATA
>NW_017980145.1:0-567 GCF_001876935.1 Asparagus officinalis | reverse complement strand
CAAGATCTAATTTTTGTTGGATCCTCGAGCCTTTCCTCAGGTATATCCTTCATAAATTCAACATTTTTTTATGCTTTATTCAATTTATGAACTTGTGTGGTTGCATGCGAGGGTTAGGATTATGATTCGTCACCTCGAGCTTATCTTTCAGGGGGATAAAAAAGTGATCTTTTTTTAGATCTGACCTCTTGATTTCTTTTGTAGGCCATTATGTCGCGAGTATCGAGAGGTCGTTTTCCTGCTGCATCGGCTGATGGCGCGCTTCCCTCATATGCTGGTGAGCAATTTTTTGACCTTTTCGAAAATTTACAAATTAGTCCTCTTTTTTTTTGGATATTTGCAAATTGGTCCATTTTACCCCCCGTTGTTCTCCTTGGTGAGGCAACCGGGCAAGGCCTTGGTTCTCCTTGGTGAGGATCGACGCTTTATGGAAATTTTGCAAATTAACCCTCTTCTTCTGAGAATTTGCAAATTAGTCCGTTTACCCCATTTTGCTCCCCTTGGTGAGGCGATCGGGAAAAGCATTGATTCTCCTTGGTGAGGATCGACGCTTTAAAGATGGGTTTT
>NW_017980144.1:0-568 GCF_001876935.1 Asparagus officinalis | reverse complement strand
TGTCCATAGGCAGGCCTTCCCCATCGAAATCATCAATCGAAAAATCTGACACAAAAAAAAAAATATAAGCATGAAAGAGGAGGAAGGAAACTATGGCCAATAGAGGCAAGTTACCTCTTGAAGATGTACCTGGAATCACCGAACTGGGTCCTTCATTGACAGACTCCCCAACATGGGCGGTCTCTGCAGGCTTTTCTACCTGGTGCAGTGAGTCAGGCTCACCAGGAGATGCACAATCATCGGGACTCATCTCGCCTTCCTCACGATATCCTGCATAGGATGGGAAAGCATGAGCCAGAAGTTCTAAATGATCAAGAAAATGATCTATAGAATAGACGTTACCTCCGTCGCTAACAGGATCTTCATCAGCCAAGTCCATCTCAGATGCTCGTGAATTTGCATGCGGCTTGTGGGCTAATCTTTTCCGCCTATCAGCACGGACAGCGATCGAAGGTCTTGCTCGGGTAAAAGGACGGAATTCATCGTCACTATTGGTCGTTGTCCCTGAAATATCGAATAGTGGTCAGGAATAGCAACTTGGAAATGCAGAGAAAAAGAAAAAATAGGT
>NW_017980143.1:0-568 GCF_001876935.1 Asparagus officinalis | reverse complement strand
CACATGCATATAAACAAGGAATTTGTATACTCACAATATTTCTCCCCCTTTGACAACATCAAAAAGGGACAAAGGAATAAGAGAGCGAAAGCTCCCCCTATCAATAATCACGGGTGAGTATCAAACATACAAAGATATAGGGATTGCTCCCCCTATCAAAAAGCCATATAGAATATATGCGATGAAGATCATGGCAAAACATATGTGAGCAAGCATACATGAATATGCTAAAAATTTACTCACATACATGAAGATAATGAAAACACACATAAATATGTCAATATGAAATTAGTGTCTCATTAACATAAAAAAATATAAAAACCATATAAAAGAATAGATTTATGAAATCAAAAGAAGAGGAACATGAGAAACATGCAAAAAGTTTTCAAGTGAAAACAAATCCATCAAAAGAAATCATAAATCAAAGTTTATATCCAAAAAGTCGATGTTTGATTAATGAAAGAATTTTTCTTTGAAAATTTTAATCAAACCACATATAGAATACATTATAAGGCACGAATAGATGATCCATAAGCGCAAACATATAAATATCATCATATAAGTGAAA
>NW_017980142.1:0-568 GCF_001876935.1 Asparagus officinalis | reverse complement strand
TAGTGTTAAGCTTGATGCGGATGAGAGTGGTGAAGATGTGGACCAAAAACTATACCGAGGTATGATAGGCAGTCTTCTCTATCTTACCGCTAGTAGACCCGATATTATGTTTAGTATGTGTGCATGTGCACGTTTTCAAGCATCTCCTAAAGCATCTCATTTAATTACGGTTAAAAGGATCATTAAATATGTTAATAGAACTTTTAACCTTGGTTTATTTTATCCAAGAAGCACCTCTTTTGATTTATATGGCTTTTGTGATGCTGACTTTGCCGGATGTAAGGTAGATCGCAAGAGTACTAGTGGAACATGCTAATTCTTAGGAAATTCACTTGTTTCTTGGGCTTCCAAGAAACAAAATTGTGTTGCATTGTCCACTACGGAAGCGGAATACATAGCTGCCGGCTTATGTTGTGCTCAAGTTTTATGGATGAAACAAAGCTTAGTTGACTATGATTTGAATTTTCAAAATATTAGAATCTTTTGTGGTAACACAAGTGCTATAAATATTTCAAAAAATTCAGTTTTGCATTCTAGAACCAAGCATATTGATGTGCGCCATCATTTC
>NW_017980141.1:0-568 GCF_001876935.1 Asparagus officinalis | reverse complement strand
CTCGACGACGAGCAGTGGACCGCACAGCCTTCCAAGGAGGCTAAGAGAAAGCATTGCAACGTGGTCACCATCATCCTGGATACAGATGACGCGGCGATGACTGCCTTAACCGACTCTGAAGAAGACACCAACGTCTTCGCCACGAGAACCGGAAAGGAGTTTGCGAAAGAATATCCCGCGAGGGCGGAAAACCCAGCAGGACCTCCCGCGAGGCCGGCCGCAGCAGTCCCTCCCAATCCAGATGGACCAAGTTCAAGCCGCCAGCCTTACCGGTTCAACGTGCTCGCGCAATTGAAAAGCATACCCGCGCGAATCACCATGTACAACCTCCTCCGGTTATCTAGGCCTACCCGGGAAGCCCTACAAGAGGCGTTGGCCGACGCAGATGCGTTCTCGACCCATTTCTCAAAAGAAACGGGAACCGAACAGGGTTGTACAACTTGCTGCCAAGTTTCAGAGAGACAGATCCCCTGCATCACTTTCACCCCTGAGGACATGTTCATCAAGAGCACGTCCCACGACCGGCCGCTGTACTTCACAGGATACGTCGGCTCGGCGAAAGTGGATC
>NW_017980140.1:0-568 GCF_001876935.1 Asparagus officinalis | reverse complement strand
CAAAGAGTACAAGAGTATAAACTGTTCCTCAAGACTCCGACAAGTATAAGAGTATAAACTGCTCCTTAACACTCCAAAGAGTATACGAGTATAAACTGTTCCTCAAAACTCCAATAAGTGTAAGAGTATAAACTGCTTCTTAATCCTCCGACCGGTATAAGAGGTTAAACTGCTCCCTGATACTCCAACAGGTATATGAGTCTAAACTATTTCCTACCATTGACGGGAAGTTCCTGGAGGATATTACACTAATATTCTTAAGGATAACCCGACCAGATAACAAAGTCAAACCCAGTTCCAAGAGAGAAACTGGGGGTGGATTATCCAATGCATCGGGAAGTTCCCGAAAGAATACCACAGGGGTATTCTTAGGGATAACCCAATCATTGTGGAATTGGTGAATAAGAAATTCACGTTCGAACTCAGAAGGCCGGAATGTCTCTTCTCATTCTCTAACTCTTATGAGTCGTTTTTGTGAGAAAAGATCCAATCTTCTGACAAGTTAATCTTTCCTCACCAAACCATCCACTGATCAAATCAAACGACAGTGGACCCACCAACATTCCCA
>NW_017980139.1:0-568 GCF_001876935.1 Asparagus officinalis | reverse complement strand
ATGAATTATTTACAAATTATTGTGACCAACATGGTATATCACACACATTCTCTTTTCCTCGTGCTGCTCTACAAAATAGAGTTGTAGAAAGGAAAAATAGGACCTTATAAGAATGTGCTAGAACCATGTTATGTGATAGTAATTTACCTAAATATTTTTGGGCGAAAGCCGTATCAACAGCTTGTTATGTATTAAATAGAGTTTTATTACGACCTATTTTAAAGAAAACCTCTTATGAATTATTTTATAACAAAATTCCTAAAGTATCTTACTTTAAAGTTTTTGGTTGTAAATGTTTTATCTTAAATACAAAGGATAACTTAGATAAATTCGATTCAAAATCCGATGAAGGAATTTTTGTTGGATATTCTAATCACAGTAAAGCATATAGAATTTACAACAAAAGAACACAAGTTATTGAAGAATCTTTACATGTTTCTTTTGATGAAAATTTTTCAAAAACACCTATTATACTAAATAATGATGATGATGATGTAACTGATACCATACAAGATACTCCTATGATAGATGTTACAAAAGATGATAATCTACAAAATGATTTACCTAA
>NW_017980138.1:0-568 GCF_001876935.1 Asparagus officinalis | reverse complement strand
GAATTCTTAATTGTGTTATCATAGCCCTACAAGAGAATTATAATTTAGAAGGTTAAAAATAAATATAATAGGGAAAATTATGTATAGCTAAGGATATATTACTTGCCAAAAAACACGCATACAAACACTAACATTATATCTAAACAAACAAGCAATGACTCATCAAGCAACTACATAATACATAACAGATTTGGAGAGGGGGAACAAAACATGCAAGAGGATATATCTCATCAAGCAATGACTTGTTGACACATACATCAGTAGGCGGAGACATCAATTTCAACTTTCGACGCATATTAAAACAAACATTATATCTCATACAAAAATTTACTTACGACGTAAGAGGATTATTGCATTTAGAAGAGGAAGGCTTTGATTTTGAAGAAATCGAAGGCGTTGACGCTTTCAATTTGTTCGAAGTCATGAGGGCTAATGAAGAGGTCGAAGCAAACTCCAAACGAGGGGATGTCGAGGGCGAGTGCGAGCTTCAGTAGCGACACTGAGCGTGCGTATACTGAAAAGAGAGAAAACAAACCTGTCGATGTATTGAATATAACTACGTGTTAAA
>NW_017980137.1:0-568 GCF_001876935.1 Asparagus officinalis | reverse complement strand
TTTGAAAACATTGCATAGAATATGCAATTTTTTGAAAATATTGTCTTATTAGTTTATAGACTTCAATATCTGTTTATACATGTTTTACTAAGTCTATAGAAACATTTTATAAAGTTTCAAAAGTTGGTTTATGTCAAAACATCAAAATTTAAGTATCTCATATTTTCATGTTTTGGACTATTTTGTAAAATGATGATATTTTTCATTTGGGAGGCCCTTTCTGATAACCAGTTACTGTAGCATATTTATTATCATGTCTACAAGCATTTCCCAAAGTTTTATATTTTTTGGAATTTATTTGATATTTAGCAAATCAGATTTTACTATGTATCAGATTTCGGTCGACCGCACCGGTCGACCGCTCGTTTTTTCTTTTATCAGCATACAACATAGAGTTTGTCGGTCGACCGGTCCGGTCGACCGAAAGCTCCATCGGTCGACCGTACCGGTCGACCGACGATTATCCAGAGTTGGTCTTCGTGTTTTTGCTCTCCGTCGTTCGACCGATATTTCCGCCGGTCGACCGACAATAGATCCGTTGCTTTTCCAACGGCTATTTCCTGAGCTG
>NW_017980136.1:0-568 GCF_001876935.1 Asparagus officinalis | reverse complement strand
AATGTCAAAGTGGAGGATGAATTTTATTATGGTCAACAAAAAATAAAATCTCTTTTTTTTTAAGTCCTAGTTGTCTCTAATTGTGAAGAAGTAGGTAAAGGGTGGAATTAAAAACTAGAAAGAGGACTTACCTGAAAGCAAATCTTCAAATCCTAGCTCTCCAATCCGCGATCTTCAAGCTCCAAGCGTTTCCTTCACAAAAAACACACAAGTTAAAGAACCAAAATAATTAAAACCTACTTAAGCACCTTCCCCGGCAACGGCGCCAAAAACTTGATGCGGCATAAACATGTACCAAAAAGGTTGCAAGTGCACAACCGTGTCAAGTTATAGTATTTAAGATATCGATCACACGAGGAAGGTGTTTTGTAGGAGAAAATATAAAATTGGTTCTTATTTCGTGTGCGTGACAAATAGGAGTGATAAGTGAATGTGATTGTGAAGAGATTGAGAGAGTGAAAATGGTATGTGAATAGGTGCAAGGTGTAAGTGAGAGTGAATTTGAAAAATAATGAGTATGATCAATAAGGTGAGAAGGAAAAATGAATAAAATCAAGAAAAAAAATCA
>NW_017980135.1:0-568 GCF_001876935.1 Asparagus officinalis | reverse complement strand
GATCTCATCTCACGAAAATAACTCATAAGAGTTAGAGAATTTTGATAAGAGTAAGAAGAGACATTCTGATCTTCAGAGTTCGAACGTGAATTTCTTACTCATCAATTCTATAATGATTGGGTTATCCCTAAGAATGCCCATGTGGTATTCTTCCGGGAACTTCCCGATACATTGGATTGTCCACCCCCAGCTGCTGTCTTGGAACTGGGTTTGACTTTGTTATCCGACCGGGTTATCCTTAAGAATATTAGCGTAATATCTTTCATCTTGGAACTGGGTTTGACTTTGTTATCCGACCGGGTTATCCTTAAGAATATTAGCGTAATATCTTTCAGGAACTTCCCGTCAATGGTAGGAAATAGTTTAGACTCATATACCTATTGGAGTATCAGGGAGCAGTTTAACCTCTTATACCGGTCGGAGGATCAAGAAGCAGTTTATACTCTTATACTTGTCGGAGTGTCAGGGAGCAGTTTAACCTCTTATACCGGTCAGAGGATTGCCGTTCTCAATTGGCTTACCCTAGCGTTATAACGCCAGCTTCAACCAAGGTTTGGATGCTATTCTT
>NW_017980134.1:0-568 GCF_001876935.1 Asparagus officinalis | reverse complement strand
AAAAAGAGACTACAAATTGACGGTCTCTTCATATTAAAACGCATATATCTCTCAAACCATAAGGAATTTAGCAAAACGAAGGAAGCGAACCGAAGCCTTTGGCTTGGTTCGGATGGATCCGTCTCATCGAGATAGCCGATTTTCATATATAATTCGTCCAATTCCGACGTACGGTTTGAAAGTTATGACCTGTTCTTCGTAGCAAATAATGTTCTGAAGTCCGTCTGCAAGACTGGACTTCGTCAGAACATTGGACTTAGCCTGAAGCTCGCCAAGCCCGCCTAAGGTTCGCCTCTGCATTACAGAGCCAAAACGCACACGGCAAACCAGCGTTTTCAACATCAAAACGCAGAGTTAATCTCTAAAACAGCACAAACTGTGCGTTTTCAGCCTAGAACAGGCTCAACTCTGCGTTTTCAACATCAAAACGCAGAGTTAATCTCTAAAACAGCACGAACTGTGCGTTTTCAGCCTAGAACAGGCTTAACTCCGCGTTTTTAATATCAAAACGCAGAGTTAATCTCTTAAACAGGCCCAACTGTGCGTTCAGCTACCAAAATAGGCCCAA
>NW_017980133.1:0-568 GCF_001876935.1 Asparagus officinalis | reverse complement strand
AGGATTCATCCTAGGAAGTTTATCCCGAATCCTAAGCAGGGATAAGTCTGTGCCTAACACGCGCTGCCGTTTTAGTCTTTTCCGTACGAAAAGACACCAGAGTTCGATTCTGGGGTATTCTATCCTAAAACCTAAGCAAGGATATGTCTGCGCTTAACCCGCGCTGCCGGTTAGTTCTTAACCGTCAAAAAGAACACCCGTTCACATATTCAACATTGTGACAGGTTGTTATTAATAACACCAAAATCCATGCCTTACACGCATGGGGAATTTCATCCTGAATCCTAAGAAAGGATATGCCGACGCCTAACACGCGTCGCCAGTTTAGTCTTTCTCCGAAGAAAAAGACACCAGAGTTCGATTCTGGGGAATTTTATCCTGAAGTCTAAATAGGGATAAGTCAGCGTCTAAAACACGTTGCTGGGTAGCCTATTCCCATAACAATGGCGAAGTCTACATATTCTAAGTTGTAGCATCAAGTCTAAGGGAGTTCATTCCTTTAGCGCAACGTGACATGCGAAACGGATTTAGACAATCCGCATGCTAGCCCGACTCAAACGGTAGTCGG
>NW_017980132.1:0-568 GCF_001876935.1 Asparagus officinalis | reverse complement strand
GCATCTGTGATCAGCTGGCGAAGAGCTTGATGGCCACCTTCCCTCACCACTTGGACAACTTCCAACGACTAATTTGTAAAACGACCTCTCGATACTCGCGACATAATGGCCTACAGAAAAAGAATTCAAGAGGTCAGATCTAGAAATAAAAATCACTTTTTTATCCCCTAAAAAGGCGAGCTTGAGGCATCAAATCACTCCCTCAACCCTTATATGCGATCCCGCTATTCCATACACTAGATCAAACATGAAATAGATCAAGATTATGGAGATATACCTGAGGGGAAGCTCGAGGATCCGACAAAAATTAGATCTTGGAAGTGCTCGAACCACGCGCTCGAGGGGCTCGAAGGAAAGTCTAAATATGGAAATTTCGAGGGATTTCTCAGTCAAGGATCAAAAGGAAGGATGAATCTAAGACGAAGATCAAGTTTTGAGGGAGAACGGAGCCTCGAGGGAAGAGAAATTCAAAAAGGAGGCAAAAGGGGGGGGGGCCGGACCTAGGGTAAAGAAAAAGAAAAGAAAAAGACCCCCTTTATATAAGGTGGACCGGGTTGAACCAAACCGA
>NW_017980131.1:0-568 GCF_001876935.1 Asparagus officinalis | reverse complement strand
TGCTCGCGTCGAAATTGCTCTCCGTTGACGATCTGACCGTCTTCTATCTCGTGGGAACGATGAACTTCTATGGAAAGTTTTATAAGTAACTCATCAACGAGTTTAAGAACTCTGAACGAGTTAGAACTCTGTGAATAGAGTTGTTAGAACCGAAAATTCGGTTAATGATCAAGCTGTTATTCTGTTGTTGAAGAATCCTCTCAGATTTGATCTTCTGAGTTTGATTCAAAAATCCTATCTCCAAGGATTTTGCTGCTGCAGCTAACCCTTCGTGCGGTTGAGATCCTTCTGAATTTCCAAACCCGTGCGGTTCAGATATGAAAAATCCAACCAGCTAGCCCTTATCTGTTTGAGAACTGAAAAATTTCCAACCTGAGCGGTTTAGATCTTCAGAATCCAACCTGTGCGGTTCAGATGCCAAAAATCCAACCTCCTGCTCCGTTGGGTTTGTTGAGCTTTTATAGGGGGGTAAGAGGTTGTAACTGACCCCTATATCCGTTCCTACGTGGGTGAACATCCCTCAGAACGTGGGATAAACGGTTTTGGAACCGTTCGACTCATGTTTGAA
>NW_017980130.1:0-568 GCF_001876935.1 Asparagus officinalis | reverse complement strand
TTTCTTCCTTCACTACGGGTATATATCCCTGCTTCACTTAGACTAACTCTAACAGCTTGTTGAAGTAGTAATTAAAATTCTCCCAAATAGGTGATAATTGCTACCCCGTCAAAAATCTGGATGTTGTTGCTATCCTCTAGCGATGTCATTAGTGTTGAATACATCTAACTTCTGCTTGGTACTAAGTTGACGTTCAAGAAATTTTTCGTGGTGGTGTACTCATTGGTATTGCCTCTTTACTTCTATGATGAGTACAATCGGTGGTGAATCTCTTGAAAGTGGTACTGCTGACGGAAATGGATACACTTCTTGCTCCTCGAGTGTTGTAATATCTTGTTGCCTACTGAGCCATGAAGTCGATCAAATACTGTGGAGCCTGCTGCGACTCGGCTCTGCATGCCCAGCTCTCCAGGTATGAGTTTTACCTCGACCCCATCCTCATTTTGATATTTATAATATCAAAAGGGGAGCTTAATTATAACAGTAAGCGAGATAATAAATATATATATATATATATATACATAACGTATCACAATACGAATTCATAACACATAGTATTCACGCAAAT
>NW_017980129.1:0-569 GCF_001876935.1 Asparagus officinalis | reverse complement strand
CTAACTCAATCACTAGAGAATCCACGGTCGTCCCTTTCACAACGTCGTCGTACGAGGTCACCACTATTTCAGTTAAAGAAATAGTTCCTCCTACTGTGGTCGCCATCTTCTATAAGACGTAAAATCTTGCTCTCAATGGAGATTTGTATTGACTGAGTGTTTGTCACAATTCCAATGAAATCCAATGTTTACAACAGAAGCAGAGGGAAAGCCCTCCTTGTTTAATGTGGGTTCGTTGGTAGCGATAGGAAGCCTCCCTCGATGCTCGCGTCAAGTTTACTTCCCTGGACGATATCATCGACGTTGCGGTTGAGCTTTAATACATAGTAGAAACCCCGAGGCGGTTGAGTTTAAAAAAATATACCCGATCTTGAGTGCCAAGGCTGGAGCCTAGGGCGAGCTGCGATGCAAGGATTTGCAAAGATCTTAGGAGCCTCGAATCTGATAGTTCAAATGAGTCTACTTCAACAATCCAAGCTTATAGCTTGGAATGTCCTACTAAGTAAGCCAATCAGGGAGTAGGAGAGAGATAGAGCCTTTACGTGAAGAGCCTTGAGGGTATCAAGCTC
>NW_017980128.1:0-569 GCF_001876935.1 Asparagus officinalis | reverse complement strand
ACCCCATGTCTCGAACGGCCAAGATGTGGTTGACGTGTGTAAATGCTCTGGTGGTTGGTGCATATAATTCGCATGTATTTGACAAGCATGACAATCTCGGACGTATTCGATTGCGTCACGAACCATTGTTGGCCAAAAATATCCCATTCTCCTGATGCGATCATACAGTTTGGGACCGGGCTGATGCGCACCACATTCTCCTTCGTGTGCTTCCTTAAGAACTTCTTTTGCTTCTTTGTTCGAAAGGCATCGGAGTAACAAACAATCGTATCCTCTACGGTATAATGTATGGGTCTCGGTATTATAGAAGAATCTTGGTGCTCTTCGGCGGATTGACTCCCTTTCTTTTACATCCTCTGGCAAAATACCATATTGGACGTAGTCAATGATAGGAAAACGCCAATCTCGGGACTCAGACCCAATTTGAGTTGAATTCACCTCCTTGGCGCTTATGTTTCCATCATCTTCCTTTTCAATATCCATATCGTATATGGGTATGTAGAGTTGATGCGTCCTTACTGTGACTAATAGTTTAGTTTCGGGAGGCTGTGCAAGTGATACCGCTAGTG
>NW_017980127.1:0-569 GCF_001876935.1 Asparagus officinalis | reverse complement strand
TAAGGGGGTTAAAGCAAATTTTCTTGCTGGAATTTTGAGAAAAGTGTCTTACCGGTAAATAGAGTGGCATTAAAATACCTTGTTGTCGCCGGATTTTTTAAATATACCAAACTAGCAAAGATGGTTGAATAAAAATACCAATTTAATAATTTAGCCATTAAAAAGGTCGAAGAAGAGAAAGTGAGAATAACAAAGATACGGGCCGGATCCCGCAACGCTACATTCATTACGAATCCATAGCGGCTAAATTAGCAAATGAGAATTTATGAAAACAAACAGGGCTTTGAAAAAATATTAGCAAAATCGGCCTTTTAAAAAAAATAGTTACAAAATCGATCTCTTCTTGGCCACATCATCTCGACCGGCCAAAAAGAGGTCCATTTGCAAAATATTAATTTAAAATACGTGGGACTAATAGTTCTTGTTGATCTAAGTTATCGAATATGGGGTTTATATGTAGATTATGGTGGTGTTAGGGTCCTCAAACTCCATCGGATGACTAGTTTCGGAGCATGATGTTCTTCCCTTCACATGAAGAACTCGTGAGAGGACGAAGTTGGATTCTGCAG
>NW_017980126.1:0-569 GCF_001876935.1 Asparagus officinalis | reverse complement strand
ATGAGGGTTTCCTTGTTTGGATTATTTCGCTCGACGTACCTATGCTCGTGTTGTATTTTCCTAAGTACTTCAACCCATAAATGTTTGTGGAAATGATTTATATTATTATGTATTATCTGTATTTTCTTATACAACGAGCCCTATCCCTTGGGGTTGGTTATGATGTTGCTCGCTAGCGCTTTGACGCTCGTTGTCCCTCCCCCTTTCAGGTAACGAACCAGGAGCCCGGAGAGTCGCAGGTTGACGGCGATGCACTTTAGCTTCAGCCATCTATTTTAGTTATATTTTCTTTGAGCTCCACTGTAGACTTCTGTTTAGACTTTTGAGAGTTTTATTCTAGAAGTTGAAAAGGCTGTGTGCCTTATTTTCTCTTGTCAGACATTTTGTATTTTGAGACTTGATGAGAACTCCAGTTTATTTATTTCAGACATTTATTTGTACTCCAACATATTAGATGGTGAAATATTAATTTAATCTCTATTATTTCATCAGTTGATTCATGTATAACCTTTTACTTGCTTTGTACTACACCTGTTGTTGATTCCACTAGAGAGATAGAAATTGTGATG
>NW_017980125.1:0-569 GCF_001876935.1 Asparagus officinalis | reverse complement strand
GCGCTTGATGGATAAAATCGCCATGAATTTGGCATTCGTGGCAATGTCTGGCGTAGTCCACCGCATCTGTGAACATCTTCGGCCAATAATAATCAATTCGTCGAAGACGATCGCCTAACTTAGCTCCAGGCTGATGAGCTCCGCACATTCCGTCGTGAGCTTCCTTAAGAGCCTCTTTTGCCTCCTTCCGAGAGAGACATCGAAGCAAAATTCCATCATGTGATCTACGATACAGGGTTTGAGAAACTGCATCGTAATAGAATTGGAGGGCCTTCCGTTTGATAGCGGCCGCTTCCTTGGGGTCATCGGGCAAAATTCCGTATATAGCATAATCGATGTACGGGAATCGCCAATCTCTAGCTTCTAATTCCCTCGAGGTTGTGCAGACTTCTCCTATCGATGTCTCATCTGAGCTTTCCTCTGTAGGAATCTTGAAACAGTATAACTCGCGTCCTGCAACTGAGATAGTAGTCTCAGCCTCTGGGGGTAAAGCTAATGAGGTTGCCAAGGAGGCTAATGCATCTGCATAAGTATTCTGAGCTCGCGGGATGTATTCAATAAAGAAACCC
>NW_017980124.1:0-569 GCF_001876935.1 Asparagus officinalis | reverse complement strand
TCGGCGATTCTCAGCTAATAGTCAAGCAAGTCCAAGGAGAATATGAAGTCCGAAGTCAGGATTTAATTCGATACCATAAGATGGCAGTGGAAATAGCAGAATCATTTGAAGGATTCTTTATCGAACATATTCCACGGCTACAGAATACCTATGCAGACGCGTTGGCAGCATTGGCCGTGTCACTGGCGCAGCCTCCTGAAACAGAGCAGTTTGTTACGGTAAGAACTCACCAACTCCTAGTGCCGCTTTACAGTGAAGATGCCGAGGAAGAAGAAGTTCAAGAGGTACACGCTACTCAAATCGAGTTCGAACCACGAGATTGGCGTTTCCCCATCATCGACTACGTCTTGCATGGAATCTTGCCAGAAGATGTAAAGGAAAGAGAGTCAATCCGGCGAAGAGCACCCAGATTCTACTACAATACGGAGAATCGAACGCTGTACCGCAGGGGGTACGACGGGTTGCTATTGCGTTGCCTATCAACCAAAGAAGTTGAAGAAGTCCTTAGGGAGGCGCACGAAGGAGAGTGCGGCGCACACCAACCTGGTCCTAAGCTTTATGACCGCATC
>NW_017980123.1:0-569 GCF_001876935.1 Asparagus officinalis | reverse complement strand
ACAACTAATTTTGTATAAATTCAAATAGTTGTGCAAATACTATATGATGTGAAAATTGTGTCATGATACACTATTTATAGACGTCTATTTTGGCTCACAACTCTTATTTTCTTATGATCAGAAAGATGACAGGACGTCATAGGCCTCGTACTCGGAGAGTTGGGCAGGCAGAGTCGCAGCAGACTCCATCTGAGCAGCAGCCGGCTCAATCCGAGCCTCGGCAGACTCCACCCGAGCCGCAGCAGGCTCCTCAGTATTTGGTGGACATCATGGCTCCTCTTATTGCCCGGATGACACCACCACCAGTAGCTGAAACCGTCATTTCTCAAGAAAATGGGACAGCTAAGTTCCAGAAGGACGAGGAAGGGAGTACTAAGAGAGGGCACGCCGGAGACAAGGGCAAGAACAAGAGACCCTTGATTGGATCCCAACAGCATCAGCAGAGCCCTCATAAGAAGGGATCTCAACATGATCAAAGAGCAAGTCAGCAGCACAAGTTCCGGGGATCTTGTTTTAACTGTCGCAAGGTTGGACACAAGGCATTAGAGTGCCGCAGTGCACCAACAAGA
>NW_017980122.1:0-569 GCF_001876935.1 Asparagus officinalis | reverse complement strand
TCCGAAAAAAATTTGTAACTCCTTTAAAAAATTTTATAACTCCTTAGACCAGTTTTGTAACCCCTTAATAAAATTTTGTAACTCTTAATTCTGAAAAAAAAAATTTATAACCCCTTAATCAATTTTTGTAACTCGTTAGACTATTATAACCCCTTAATCAATTTTTGTAACTCGTTAGACTAGTTTTGTAACCCGTTGTTGAAGTTTTGTAACTCATAGTTCCGAAAAAATTTGTAACTCCTTAAAAAAAATTTATAACTCCTTAGACCAGTTTTGTAACGCCTTAATCAAGATTTGTAACTCTTAATTCTGTAAAAAAAAATTTATAACCCCTTAATCAATTTTTGTAACTCGTTAGACTAGTTTTGTAACCCGTTGTTGAAGTTTTGTAACTCATAGTTCCGAAAAAATTTGTAACTCCTTAAAAAAAATTTATAACTCCTTAGACCAGTTTTGTAACGCCTTAATCAAGTTTTGTAACTCTTAACCAGTTTTGTAACGCCTTAATCAAGTTTTGTAACTCTTACTTCTGTAAAAAAAAATTTATAACCCCTTAATCAATTTTTGTA
>NW_017980121.1:0-569 GCF_001876935.1 Asparagus officinalis | reverse complement strand
GCTGCTTAGCTAAGGCGTCTTCAAGCATTTTGGCCACTTGCTCCGCACTTATCATAAACGCCTCGCGGGCCTGTCCCTCGCTGGATACTGTATTATCTGATGCGACCGCGGAGCCGGCATCAGATTCTTCATCTTTTGAGGGGAGCCTTGTTCGAACCCTATCGTAGGTTGTTCGCTTGATAGTTCCGGACTGCAAACGGGTTCTAGGCCGGGATGATTTCAGAATCGATTCGAGGTTGTCTCGCGCTGACGTCCCTCTGCTGGTCATGTTGGTGGTGACCCTCGGAAATTCTCCCTCTTCAACCACCGTTCTTCTTCGCCGAAAACGCCTAGGCCTTGGTTTTGGCGTTTCAGTACTGAGTCTCTCGAACACCGAAACTCGTTCGGGGACCGCCTTGATGCAGCTGCATTCAGACAATACTACCCGAATGAGTTTGGAACAGGGGCACTGAATTTCCTGTTTTTGGGGACTCCTTTTCCTGGTTTTATTCGTACCCCCGGCACGATAGTACAACTCATCTGCTTGACGATCGGAGTAACCTATCGTGTGTTGGCACGACTTCTCAGGT
>NW_017980120.1:0-569 GCF_001876935.1 Asparagus officinalis | reverse complement strand
TGAAAGTGAACCAATTAATCAATAAACAGTTTACTTATTATTCATTCAGCTATTCGATCATATTTGATTTGCTATCTCATTTGACAGTAAATACATAGCTATTAGTTATTCAGTTCATAAACAAATTGAAATTAACTAAATGTGTTTTGGATTTGCTTGGTCATTAAATATTCGTTCAAATTGAGACATAAGCTTAAATGGAAAAGACAATTTAGAGGGCAAATTAGTAAAATGATGCTTTGGAGGGGATATTTGCAAATATATACAATGCTTGTTTGTACAAATAAAATATAGTCGAAAAATACCACAGCAAAATAAAGATCATATGTGGGCATCCATTAAGGTACATTGAAAATTAATTAAATGCATTTGGTTTTTAATTCTTATAAATTAAATTTTGATTCAAATTTGATATAGGATAAATTTGATGCTGATGACATGGAGCAAAAGAGAGAGTCAGTAATGAGACACTTGCGCGATTTGTAGAATAAGTGGCGTGGTGACATGCACAGAAAATATGTGAAAGAAAATTCATTGTAAGTTGCACTTAGAAATAAACCTACAGAAGT
>NW_017980119.1:0-569 GCF_001876935.1 Asparagus officinalis | reverse complement strand
TCCAACTCCTCACGCAAAAAACCACACAAAACCCAAACAGATCTTATACCCAGCAGATTTCATACTAATGACAACGGGAGTGTTGCTACGGGGACCCAAAATATGGGACCAATGGAGGGGACAGGTGAGGTGTCCCCTTCCTATTGCATAATGAGTTGGTTGTGCTAACTCATTATGCAATAGGGAGGGGATACCTCACCTGTCCCCTCCATTGGTCCCATATTTTGGGTCCTTAAATCATTTTTCATGACAACGGTGTCAAAATTAACTTGGATCCAGAGAGTAGCAGTGGTCTCAATAATAAATTTCAAAGTGATTCATATTCCAATACGACAGAAACTATAAAGACAGGACAGGTAGATACTGAGATAAAAGCTGCTACCTATATATAACATACAACACACACACACACATATATATATATATATATGTATCATACATCAATAACGTGCAGTGATTCTAGTGAACATCATTTTATATTAAACGTGAATATGTAATATTAATAATGAATGAAGATACATTAATAGGGTCTAGAACAATATTATGAGTACCAACAGAAAATATGGTTT
>NW_017980118.1:0-569 GCF_001876935.1 Asparagus officinalis | reverse complement strand
CCGCATGCTAGCCCGACTCAAACGGTAGTCGGTAAAGGCTCATCAAACCCGTTGATGGCTGGGGATTTGTCAAAAATCCTATAAATATGAGAGTCACTGACGCATCAGCTCCATTAGTTGGTCTTGTGACTTGAGCATCCAACGACGTTCGAAACCCTAAGGTCAACGCCGGACAACGCGTAACCCTAGGTCAACGCCAGTCAATGTGTTGTGAGCAAAAATTCAACGTACGACGTTCGAAACCCTAGGGACAACGCCGGTCAACGCGTTGCGAAACCCTAGGGTCAACGCCGGTCAAAGTGTAACCCTAGGTCAACGCCAGTCAACGCGTTGCGTCAAAAAATTCAACGTACGACGTTCGAAACCCTAGGGTTAACGCCGGTCAACGCGTAACCCTGGGTCAACGCCAATCAATGCGTTGCAACGAAAGAATCACTACTCCGAAAAGTATACGAGTATAAACTGCTTCTTAAATACTCCGAAAAGTGTACGAGTATAAACTGCTGTTCGCGGGAAAAGTTGGTGTTTTCTTCATTATCGATGTCATTGCACTCAGTTAACAACTTTAT
>NW_017980117.1:0-570 GCF_001876935.1 Asparagus officinalis | reverse complement strand
GGCCCCAAAACCGAGACACCCTAGGGTGTCTCGGCCTTGGCCGAGACACCCCAAGGTGTCTCGGCCAAGAGGGAGACACCCCCGGGCATCTCGAGTCCCGTTTTGTCCCCATATGCCTGTTTTGGACCCGGATACGCCCGTTCTCGTCGATTATTGGATGTTTTGATGAAGATCAACACCAATCAACATTCGATACACGAAACCATAAGGGTCAACGCCAGTCAACGCGTAACCCTAGGTCAACGCCAGTCAACGCGTTGCAACAAAAGTCAACGTTCGAGGATGAAAGTCCACACCAATCAACGTTCGACGATTCAAAACCCTAAGGGTCAACGCTGTAGGCATATAAAATTGCTTATAGGTCCCTTAGCTCAGTTCGGCACGAACCGACAAACCAACGAGGCGACGAGATCGACAAATCGCACGGAAGCGATGGAATGAATTCACCCGCGTGCAGAATCAAGCTAAGGAGTTGAGGAATCAACGAGTCGTCTAACCGAAAGCGGACTCGACCGAATTACGATCGAATCAAGATCAGTTTCGGACTCGAACTCAGAAGCGGACTTACTG
>NW_017980116.1:0-570 GCF_001876935.1 Asparagus officinalis | reverse complement strand
GTCCTACCTAACATCTGATTTTGTGATTTGTGATGGTCATGAGGTTGTACCAGCTGAGGATGCTGACACAGTACCCCCGATCCCTATTCAGGCTGAGCCTACTAAGGGAACTAACTCTTTCCATCACCCTGATTGGTCAGCGGAATTATCAGCTATCCATATTTCTCTTGCCTCTCTTACTAACCGTGTAGGTGCCATCGAGCAAGAGCAACAACATCAAGGACAACTACTAGACTCTATACACTACATGATGCAGTCTTTTCACGAGCGGCAGCTCCGACAGGATGCCTCCGCGCCGCCTCCTTCTGACTAGTGAGTTGGTATGTCCTCTACACCCTTGCACTAATTTCTATCTTTTTACATTGAGGACAATGTCGATCTTAAGCTTGGGGGTGTGGGTTGTTCATACATTGATTGCCTGTCTATAATTGCCTATTTTTCTTTTATTTTAGTTTTTCTTTTGCTTTGTTTCTCCTTTCAAAAAAAAAAACAAAATAAATAAAAAATAAAATAGGGAAATGATCTCCTGATGATGACATGAATGCTCAACCTTTATCGATCATTGAACTA
>NW_017980115.1:0-570 GCF_001876935.1 Asparagus officinalis | reverse complement strand
GATCGGCATCTACAACTAGAGAAGTTCACAGGGGACAGAAAAGGAAAGAAGAAACTTTGAAGGAAGGTTAATATAGATGAGAACACGTGAACTAAGCTAAGGAAGTTCTTTTTAATTTTAGAGAAACACACAGGCTATAACTTTATCAAACGTTGACAACTAAGGAAGTGATTATATGATAAAGTATCCAACAAAGGTATTGGCACGGTGCGAATTACCATAAAAGTGTAGTTTCTTTGTCTGGCCTTTTGTACTATGAAAGGGCTAAATCATTATACATATAGATAGTGGAGCACCATAGCTATCTTCATTTTCATGTCGCACGCTTCCAAGATACTTTATTAATTACTACTTATTATAATCTTATTCATAGTTAATCAGCTAATAGATGTATGATAATGTAAGGTAGCTAGGTTTGCATGTTTAGGGTAGGCTTGAGTCAAATATCACAGTATAATAAGTAAACAAAAGCACAAGATGACAAAAGATAACAGTACTTATTGTAGGCGTTAAAAAATGCCAATAGATATCCGAGCATAGAAAAAATTACTCAAAATGACAGATATGAAC
>NW_017980114.1:0-570 GCF_001876935.1 Asparagus officinalis | reverse complement strand
GAACAGTGCCGGGCTTCCCGATTGGTCCGGGTCTTCGTGATTCTGAAGTTCTATCCGCTCACGTAACTCATCGATTCACTTCAGTCGTTCGTCGACGTCGATTAGGCTCATGTGGATCAAATGGTGATGTTCATTGTCGCTCGTTAACACTGGACCGGTTGTGGAGACCTATAGGCAATTTTCGATGCCTACAACGGCGACCCCCAGCGTGTTGCGTCGTCCGGGGCTTCTTCTTCGGGCCCAAACGATCTTGAGCTGGAGCTTTGCCTCTCTCGTCGGGAATTGGACCGAGGCGCTCCAAAACTGATTTCTTCCTTCAGGACGATTCTGCATGATCTCCCGGAGAAGCTATTAGAGTTATCGACGACTTGGGTTGATTCGCCGGTGGTTGAACTTTTGTTGGAGGCTGCTTCGGCCTCCATATATCGACGACTTGGGTTGATTCGCCGGTGGTTGAACTTTTGTTGGAGGCTGCTTCGGCCTCCATACTTGACGGGTTAATGGCGGCTTCTTGGCCACATCCTTCTGCAATCTCCTGCGGGCTTCTTCGGCTTGAGCCCGCGCCTGCGC
>NW_017980113.1:0-570 GCF_001876935.1 Asparagus officinalis | reverse complement strand
CCTCAGCTGAAGAATCTGGCAAGTACCCATCCTTAGCTTTGTTAGCAATTTGATCGATAATTTGCTAACTACATTCGTCATCGGACGAGGAAACATAGCCTAAGCCTCGCCCGTATTTATAATAATCCTCTGGTCTCCCTTTTGGTAAACATAGCCTAAGCCTCGCCCGTATTTATAATAATCCTCTGGTCTCCCTTTTGGTACATATACTGCTTTGGCTGGAGTACAGGACCTCGATCGAAGTATAAACCTTCTCCGAGTGTAAAATCGTATCCCTGCTTTTCCATGAGCTTGCGCGCTTCCGGACTATATTTAGACAAATGCTGACCAGGTTTGTCATCATCTTCATCTTCACTTAGGAAATGATCTGGCAATGGAAGATTTTCTCCTTTACCATAAATCACTTCCTTTTGTCCCCCTACCTTGGCAGGAATAATTCGGGTTGTTCTGAAAGAATGCTGGAGACTTCTCTTCGTCACGTAAGATGACCGGAGCGGCATGCATAAATCTGGGTTATCATATAATCCCTTTATCGCATCATTAAGAGACAAGGAATACTCTAAATCATGA
>NW_017980112.1:0-570 GCF_001876935.1 Asparagus officinalis | reverse complement strand
GGGTTTATTGGGTGTTTATTCCCAAATTATGTTTACCGGGTGCAAAAATGTTTATATGGGTTAATAATAGCTCAAGAGATAGATATAGTTGCCTCTCTTGATTTTTGAAAATCAAAGATGATTTTTAGTTTTTTAAATCCATAGTTCATGAGTTACTTTTGAGCTATGAAAATTTTGCTTTGATTTGTTATTTTGAATTCATTATATAAGCACAAATAGATGATTCAAATTTTAAATATGCTTTATAATGTATTCTATGAGTGGTTTGATCAAGTCTTACAAAAGATTTTTTTGTTGATCAAACATCATTTTTGGTTTAAATAGTTGATTTATGATTTTATTTGGTTGATTTGTTTTCATTCGAAAACTCTTTTTGCATGATTCTCATGTTTTCTCTCTTTTGATTTCATAAATCTATTTTTATGATTTTTTTTATTTTTGTGTTAATGAGACACTATTTTCATATTGACATTTTTATATGTGTTCTCATTATCTTCATGCATGTGGGTAAATTTTTAGCATATTCATGTATGCTTGCTCACATATGTTTTGCCATGATCTTCATTGCAT
>NW_017980111.1:0-570 GCF_001876935.1 Asparagus officinalis | reverse complement strand
CTCGTACCTCATGAGGAAGGGGACGCGCCTACAGCTGTTATTGACGATAATCAAACGTCACAACAACAGCCCTGGGAACAACAGGAGAATTCGGATGAAGAGCTCCAAAACGAGTACTCGTTCAAAGACGAAGACGTTCCAGCTATTTTCGAGACCCTTCTCGAAAACAACAAAATCAAGCTCCCTCCCATCACGGATCAGGAGGAAGATGGCGATTCTGCGGATCCAACGTACTGCGAGTACCACAGAAGGATCCTCCACCCCACCAAGGAATGCTTTGCTCTCAAGAATAGCATCCAGACCTTGGTTGAAGCCGGCGTTATAACGCTAGGGTAAGCCAATTGAAAACGGCATTACTCCAAAGAGTACAAGAGTATAAACTGTTTCTCAATACTCCAAAGAGTATAAGAGTATAAACTGTTTCTCAATACTCCGATAAGTATAAGAGTATAAACTGCTTCTTGACACTCCATAGAGTACAAGAGTATAAGTTGTTCCTCAAAACTCCGATAAGTATAAGAGTATAAACTGCTTCTTAATCCTCCGACCGGTATAAGAGGTTAAACTGCT
>NW_017980110.1:0-570 GCF_001876935.1 Asparagus officinalis | reverse complement strand
CTGGCACATGTTCGTTGGCCGCCAAAAGCCACCGGCATTGTAGGAAAGTCAGCTCCAACTTGCGCTCAACGCCCGGAAGATTAAATTTGGCACCGGTACAACCAGTAATGTTCCAAAGCCACGCTCGAGCCCCATCTACTAAACCTCTGCGGGTCCGGAGCTGTTGGTTTGGGTTCCCGACGTTAATCTGGTCGTAACCAAATTGGTGAGCGAACCGACATGGCAAATAGGGTTCTATGTAGCAATGATTTCGGACGCGGAAGATCACATAGCCCGGCCGGATGTTAACCAACCAATCAAAGCAGCCCGAATCAAGGAAAGTCCGACCTGTACCCGGCTTCTCAACATCTATCAATGAGTCGCCATACTGACCTGAAAACCGTGGGAAGCAAGTGGGGAAGACCCAGCATTTGTGATTCTGAAGCTTCTTTCTAACGTCTGCGAAACCTCGTCCCTTCCACTTACAGTTTTCTATTATTTGAAGAAAGGGAAGAAAGGGGTCCACCGAGGTCGGCGCCCACATCATATCGGATCGATGAAGTACTAGCCAGGCCATTAAATAAGTATAGG
>NW_017980109.1:0-570 GCF_001876935.1 Asparagus officinalis | reverse complement strand
CACAAGATCTCACCCTCACAGCAGAAGAAAAGATGCAAGAACCTCTCTTTACACAGCCCCTATAGCAAATAGTAGGTTTACTGAAGCTGGGAAGTGAATCATACTTAAAACAGAGAGAAAACAGGATTTGAAAATTTTTCTCAGGAAACAGAAAGCTCTCTCTGGTTTTTGCAAACGTTAGGGCTAGGGAAGAAGAAGCAGTCTGGGGGGTTTTTATAAAAGAGTTTAAACCAATTAAAAACAAAAACCCAATCTTCCTATTTAGGAAGATAATCTTCTTTTCAGACTCTCAGCTCAGACTGTGCCAAACACTAATAAGTGAAAGCACAGCGAACAAGGCAAAAACCGACCGTTTAAAAAAGTCGCGGCTGACCAATGACACAAATCGGTTGACCGAAGGAAATTTCGGTCGACCAAAAAAATGCTTCGGTCGACCGACCGAAAATTTCGGTCGACCGCTGACAACCTTGAAAACTTAGAAAACGAGCAGAGACACCGTCAGTCGACCGGCGCGGTCGACCGATTTGAAAGTTGAGATTTCGGTCGACCGTACCGGTCGACCGAAGACCT
>NW_017980108.1:0-570 GCF_001876935.1 Asparagus officinalis | reverse complement strand
ATGTAGCAAGTGATTCTCTTGTGGATCTTCGGTATAAAATGGGGCTATTTAATGCAGAGAATGCTAAAGGTAGTAGGTGATATTTAAAGGGAAGTACAAAGTTTAATGAGTGTTTTGAAATTTATATGTGATCTTGAAATTTTCATGCGTGAATATATGTACTAACACATTACGTATTACAAAGGCTTAGTCAAGCTTCTAATGCCATGAGCTTGGATTTACATCTTACATCAACATCATCAAACATTACTTTTAGGTATATACTTGTGACAATATTTGATTGGTTGATCACGTTATAGATGTAACCGGTGTACTATCAACCAATCAATCACTAAATGTAATTTCGTTGTTCAAATGTTGAATTTTAAGATTATGTCTATATGTTTGATCAATTGCTTACATTCAATAATTTAATAACAAATATTTCACAAAATAAAATTATAAATTTATAATAAATGATAAAAAAAATTACCACGCGCATTGCACGTGCAATCCAACTAGTACTTATATAAGAGAGAGTATACTTATATATACATATATACTAAGAGAGAGAGTATATATATACATACA
>NW_017980107.1:0-570 GCF_001876935.1 Asparagus officinalis | reverse complement strand
GTAATAAGCTTTCTTATAAATACAAACGAAACTCCTTTCTTTGGAAGAATCAAATTTTCACCCTACAGTCCACTTCACACATGAATTCTCCATTCAATTATTGAGAAAATTCGGCCCATAGAAAAATCAAAGCATCTGGACTCATGGAGAAATCAAGGCTGCTGCATGTCTTTGGCCCATAGCATTTGATTTTCAAAAATAAAAATCCGGCCCATTTACAAATCCAATCTCCAGCAGCATTTCATTCGGTCCATGAAGAGAAAAATAAAATCAAAGCTGCAGTCCCAAAGTTTCAAGACCAGTCCATGAAGAGCTTTTTGCAACCAAGTCCAATTCCAATCTTGAATTTCAAATCCAATCTCCAATCAAATTTGGTCCAATATTGTAGCCTAGTTCAATTCATTTGGTGTAATTTGTTTGATGGGCTTTGGGCTTCCAAGCTCAAATATTTCATTTTGGCTTCTTGAATGCTACAAAATAGAGAAGAGGGATTTTGAGGGATTTTTACATTTAATAATATTTATTTATATTTTCATTCAATTATGTGGAAACTAAGCTAACAACGATTAT
>NW_017980106.1:0-570 GCF_001876935.1 Asparagus officinalis | reverse complement strand
GCTTGTTAAGGTTACGGGTTGCATGTTAAGGTTACGCGTTTGTTGTTAAGGTTACGGGTTGGTTGTTAATGTTACAGGTTGGTTGTTAAGATTACGGGTTGTTTGTTAAGGTTGAGAGTTGGTTGTTAAACAAGCAACCCGTAACCTTAACAATCAAACCGTATAACGTTAACACTAATCCGTAACCTTAACAAGTAACCTGTAACCTTAACAACCAACGCGTATTCTTAACAATTAACCCGTAACCTTAACAAGCAACCTGTATAACCTTAACAACCAATACGTAACCTTAACAACAAACGCGTAACATTAACAACCAATATATAACCTTAACAACCAATGTAGGACATTCTAATGGGGGAGTAATTTTAACAAGCAACCGATATATTTTTATTTGGGTTATTTTAAAGTTTTTTGGGTGGTAATAGTTTTAGCGTTGGTAATTAGTAACATGCATGTACCCATCATCATGACCATCATCATCAACTTTCTCCTCATGGGCACTCATCTCTTTCGCCAAAACCTCATCAAAATCAATCTTTTTACTCTTCAACCCCCTCTTCTTCTTGC
>NW_017980105.1:0-571 GCF_001876935.1 Asparagus officinalis | reverse complement strand
GGAAAGAGTCAAGAGGGCCAGATGGACATTTTTGGTGGACCCACTGTCAATTGAAATTGATCAGTGAGGCATTTTGGTGGAGACAATGATTTTGGGTTATCCTCTAGAATATTAAGTATAATATTCTTCAAGGAACTTCCCGGTAAATGAGTTATCCTGAATGTACTAAGGATAGTACTTTTTCAGGAACTTCCCATTTATTGGCATTAATTGCCGGGTGCCTTCTTGAGTAATTAGGCGATATGCGCCGTTTGAGTAGACTATGAATTTACCTTTCTTCTTGGAGTTGAGGATTATCGGTCGGCGAGCAGCGAGGACCAGATCTCCTTCTTTGAAGCTTCTCTGTCGGACTCTTTTGTTAAAAGCCCTTGACATCCTGGCTTGGTAAAACTTGATGTGTTGTTGAGCTCCCAAGCGCTTTTCATCCAACCTCTCGAGTTCTTCGAGACGTTTTTGATGATGTTCTTCTGTCGTCATCTCAGTTGCGAGAGCGATCCGAAGTGACGGAATCTGAATTTCCAGCGGTAGCACAGCTTCACATCCGTACACCAGCGAATACGGGGTGGCACCT
>NW_017980104.1:0-571 GCF_001876935.1 Asparagus officinalis | reverse complement strand
CGACTTGAGATCAACCTGTGTCGATGTCTCTTTGCTGGTCATGTTGGCGGTGACCCTTGGAAATTCTCCATCTTTAGCCACCGTTCTTCTTTGTCGGAAACGCCTATGCCTTGGTTTTGGCATTTCGGTATTAAGCCTTTCGAACACTGAGATTCTCTCTGGGACTACCTTGATGCAGTTGCACTCAGACAGTACCGCCCGAATGAGCTTTGAACAAGGGCACTGAGTTTCTAGCCTTCGAGAACTTCTCTTTCTGGCTTTGTTCGTACCCCCAGCACGATAGTACAGCTCGTCCGTTTGAAAGTCAGAGCAACCTATCGTGTGTTGGCACGATTTCTCAGGTATAACGTAATCATCATCAGATGATAACGTTTCCTTCTGAGGGAGAATTGCCTTCCTTGGACTTTCAAGAGTCACGCGCCTTGAGACATGCCTTTTTGGGCTTGAATTCTCAGCGGGCTCCTGAACTTCAATGCGCAAAGTAGTGCGCTGGGGTGCCATAATTTCTCTGTCACGTTGAGGGTTGCGGCGACCCCCAGCGTGTTGATTCGTTCGGGGCTTTCTTAGTGGG
>NW_017980103.1:0-571 GCF_001876935.1 Asparagus officinalis | reverse complement strand
GCAAGCTTATGATGAGAAGCTGTCTAAGTTTAGTCAGCAGATCCTTAGCCATGGGCTTGATGTATGATTCTATTTGCTGAAAACTTTGACATTTGATTCTCTTAGTGAAACTAGTTTTTATCTTTATCTTTATTATGATTTCTCATTCCGTTTGAAATGATTGACCATAATACTCATAGGATTTTTGGCAAACCCTCAGCCTTCAACGGGTTTGATTAGCCTTTACCGACCACCGTTTGAGTCGGGCTAGCATGCGAATTGTCTAAATCCGTTCCGCATGTCACGTTGCGCTAAGAAAGTAAATTCTCTAAGACTTTGTGCTATGATATTGAATACATAGACTTCGCCATTGTTACGGGAATAGGCTACCTGGCGACACGTATTAGGTGTTGACTTTAGGATTCTTGGCTAACCCCCAGCCTTTAACGGGTTTGATTAGCCTTTACCGACTACCGTTTGAGTCGGGCTAGCATGCGGATTATCTAAATCCGTTCCACATATCACGTTGTGCTAAAGGAATGAACTCCCTTAGACTTGATGCTACAACTTCGAATATGTAGACTTCGTCATT
>NW_017980102.1:0-571 GCF_001876935.1 Asparagus officinalis | reverse complement strand
TTCTTTGATCTAGAGAGATTGTGAGAGAGAGATTTGTAAAAATCCAATTGATTCTCATAATCTAGAGAATGTATTTTTCTTCGCCCTAATTCAACTCTTGTGTTCTTCTGTCGTTTTCTTCTTTACCCACTCTTGATAATTCCGCGATCAAGAGTGCTCGCACGGTAACTCGTATCAGCACAAGAGAAATTATATGGTGATGCCCGTGAGTCCTACGATCAATTACGATGGTAAATAGAAGTTGATATCTAACAAAAGACAAACTAATTTCCTTTATGTGACGTTGATTATACTAATTTTTCAATGTTGGTACTAACGCTTAATCTTCAATTTTCTAGGTATGTAGAAGAGGTCAAGAAGACAAACCCAGGTAGCTATATTCATGTTGAACAACATGAGGGGAGGTTTACAAGGTTATTCATATGCTACGCTGCCTGCATAAATGGTTTTTTATACGGCTGTAGACCACTCTTATTTTTAGATGGTACCTTTCTTAAAGATTGATTCAAAGGCATACTCCTAAGCGCCGTAGCATATGATGGAAATCAGGGGATATTTCCATTGGCGTACT
>NW_017980101.1:0-571 GCF_001876935.1 Asparagus officinalis | reverse complement strand
CCGGTTCATGGAGCTATTGCACTTCACGGGCATGTGGCAGACAGGAGAGCGTCAGGCTCAGATGTTCTTAGCCGGGCTTCGCCCTAATCTCCGACGGTACCTCGTGTCGAGGAGATTTTATTCAGTCAGGGAGGTGGCCGAGGCTGCCACTTCTCAGGAGACCGAGACCACTATGTTCCAGAAGGACAAGGAAGGGAAGGCCAAGACAGGACAAGGCAGTGACAAGGGCAAGAACAAGAGAGGTTTTTCTGGACATCAGCAGCAGCATCAGGGCCCTTATAAGAAGGGACCCCAGCAGGATCAAAGAGCGCCTCAGCAGCGCAAGTTCCAGGGGTCTTGTTTTAACTGTCACAAGGTCGGGCACAAGGCATCAGAGTGCCGTAGCGCACCGACAGGAGCCCAGCAGGGCAAGGGCCCGAACCAGCAGCAGCAGCGCCAGCAGGGCAGAGGTCAGGGCCAACAAAACCGACTCGAGGCACCGCCAGCAGCTCAGAGGACTGAAGGACAGATTCGGGCAGTCCAGGATATTTCTCAGGGACAGATTATCCCCTATTCTCCAGCACCATCAGCA
>NW_017980100.1:0-571 GCF_001876935.1 Asparagus officinalis | reverse complement strand
GTGGGCCTCAACTCGGTCCACTCGATCCCGCTGCACCTGAATGTCGAACTCAGCAAGAAACCTAGCATCACGCCATGTCTGTAAGTGAGTATCCAACTCGGCAGCGATGAATGAAGAGACACCTGCATCCCGAAGCTCACGAAACATCTGAAGCTCACGCTCTAGGTAGTCAAGATCATCAACAATAGACTTCGCCAGATCTGGGTACCCTGCATCCCTTATTGAATTTATCTTAAGATCAAGGAATGGCTTGAACTGGTGAAGGGAAAGTCCGCCGTGGAAGAGCTTGTCAATCATAGCATTCACAAAGGAGAAGAAGGAATGGATCTCTATACACATGACAATCTTCTCTGGGTCGCTGTCTGATAATAACTCCTTCACAAGGACGTGAAGCCGAGAAGAAAGCCCTACACAAAAAGGAGAAATCCGTCAAAAGCCTTGATGAAGAAATGGGTGACATTCCTCAGTTGCTCAGGTTATACCTTCTTCCCCTTGAATCACCGGGGGTGGTGGAGGTGTAACGGCAGGGGGTGTATCAACTGGTGTAGTTGGTCCCACAGCCGGCTCAACA
>NW_017980099.1:0-571 GCF_001876935.1 Asparagus officinalis | reverse complement strand
TAGCCATCTCAAGATATCTTTTGTGCCTCACAACTACTACAGGAAATCATATATTCATGATTGCACTACGTTGTGTTTGGATGTCTCCTCTTTTGGAATGATTTGGCAAAACCACTTTTTTCAAAAGCATTTGGGCCTTGATGAAGCTAGTGGGGCTTCGTTTCCTTTTAGCGTGAACTAAGTACCGGTGAAACTACTTCATTACATTATTACTTTTTTGAACGTGCATGCATGGAACCCTTATGTTAATGCATGAAACATTGATATTGGTGGTTGTAATTCCTCGAAGTTGAATGATGATTGTGAATTTTCAATTTGTTCACTGTGTCAATATCTCAATTGGCTAAATGTCGCTTTAGCTCACATGGACTGTCTGTCCTTGTATAGAGAAGCAAATGAGGGGGGAAATAGAAAATATTGGTCTTTCAATTTTTTGAAAGATAAAAGGTAAATAAAACTATTCCTTTCCTTTTGAGTTAATTATCTTCTTTATCTTCTACATTTTAAACTTCAAAAGAGAGAAAAATATTTAAAAAAGTAGAAGCAAAAAAGGTAGAAGCAAAAAAGATAT
>NW_017980098.1:0-571 GCF_001876935.1 Asparagus officinalis | reverse complement strand
AGAACCCAGACTTAAACAAAGGGGAGAATCAAATTCATTCTCCTCTCTTTTGTAATCGGAATCCAATTGGAATCGATTTTGAGAGAATACAAATCAATTTTTCTTTCATTGTCTTTTTACTGCAAATTTTCCATAAACAAAAGATGGCGACTCCGCTGGGGACTAGCTTCTCTGACGAAGAAGTGGTGACGCAATCCGGTGTTTATCTCTCTGGAACGACCGTTGAAATTCTGATTATCAAGTTTGATCAAGCCAAGTACGAAAAGGCCCTCTCCTCCGGATCCCTTAGCCCCAAGGCTATGCGCAAGACCCGCAAAATCTCCAAGGAGGCTAAAGCTCCAATTGTTGCTCCTATGCCGAAGGAAGCCCTCTCCTTTAGCCGAGATTGCTCGAGTAGCCCCTCCTATAAAGGAGTGGGCTCAGTTTATGCCAAATGCAGCCCTCATTGGTGCGTTGTGCAATCAAATTGCTGCCTTCAGAGGCACGTTTCAATATCAAAACACAGACCTCAAAACTGTGTTGATTTGGCAGAACGCAACTCTCAGGAGTGCGTTTCAGAACCAAAACACAA
>NW_017980097.1:0-571 GCF_001876935.1 Asparagus officinalis | reverse complement strand
AAAAGATATAGGGATTGCTCCCCCTATCAAAATGCCATATAGAATATGTGAAATGAAGATCAAGGCAAATATGTGAACAAGCATAAAAGATATGCTAATAATTACTCACATACAATAAGATAATGAGAACACATATAAATATGTCAATATGAGAATAGTGTCTCATTAACAAAAACATAAAGATCAAAAATAGATTTATGAAATCAAAAGAAAAAGAACATGAAAATCGTGTAAAGGTTTTCAAATGAAAACAAATCAACCAATGAAATCATAAATCACAAGTAAAAATATGAAACCAAATCATCATTGATTTTTAAAAAAAAATCAAGAGAGGTAACCATATCTAGCTTTTGAACTAGTAACAACCCATATAAACATTTTTAGCACCCGGTAAACAATATTTGGGAATAAACACCCAATAACTCCGGAGGGTTATATAAACATAGTCCTCTCATCAAAATCGAAACAAATAATCATGAAAACAAAAGATTTGATCAATTTAAAAAAGTGTTTTCATAAAAAGTTTCAAAGCATAATTTTCAAAACCAAGACAAAGAAAGATAAAAACATT
>NW_017980096.1:364-572 GCF_001876935.1 Asparagus officinalis | reverse complement strand
ATGGCAGGTTTGACATTCTTGGTTTCACCTTGGACTGCAGCCTTGTGTGAACCTAGGGGCGTCACAATAGGTTACACTTTCCTTAAATGGTTTGATAATCTATGCTTAATAAATCTAGTTTGAAATATGATAAAAAGATAATAGTTTATATTTTGTAATTAAAATTGGTTAGTGGATTATATTCTAGATTTCTTACTTCTTTTGAATC
>NW_017980096.1:0-252 GCF_001876935.1 Asparagus officinalis | reverse complement strand
AATCACTCATCACATTCATACTTATTCTTTATTCCTAATTGTCATGCACAAAACATAAGAACCATTTCTAATAATCTCTTAAAATCACCTTCCTCGTGGGATCGATATTTTTTATACTATAACTTGATAAATTGTGCACTTGCAATTTTGGTACATAATTATACCACATCAAGTTTTTGGCGCCGTTGCCGGGGAGGGTGCTAAAATAGGATTTTATTAATTTGATTCTTTAACTTGTGTATTTTTCTTGTG
>NW_017980095.1:0-572 GCF_001876935.1 Asparagus officinalis | reverse complement strand
GTTGACCGACGTCTACCCTTAGGGTTTTGAATTGTCAAACGTTGACTTTTGTTGCAACGCGTTGACTGGTGTTGACCTAGGGTTACGCGTTAACCGGTGTTGACTCTAGGGTTTTGGAACGTCATACGTTGACTTTTGTCGCAACGCGTTGACTGGCGTTGACCTAGGGTTACGCGTTGACCGGCGTCCACCCTAGGATTTTGATTTGTCAAAGGTTGACTTTTGGTGCAACCCGTTGACCAGGGTTGACCTTGGGTTACGCGTTGACCGGACGTTGACTTTTGTCGCAACGCGTTGACTGGCGTTGACCTAGGGTTACGCGTTGACCGGCGTTGACCCTTAGGGTTTTGAATCGTCAAACGTTAATTGGTGTGGATTTTCATCCTCGAACGTTGACTTTGGCGCAACCCGTTGACTGGGGTTGACCTAGGGTTACGCGTTGACCGGCGTTGACTCTAGGGTTTTGGATCGTCATACGTTGATGTTTGCGGAAAAAGTCGCTCTATTCATTGCTGCATTCATTACAACTTCGATCGTTACAATGAAATAAAAAGATAGTCTTTTTATAAGAC
>NW_017980094.1:0-572 GCF_001876935.1 Asparagus officinalis | reverse complement strand
GTAGGACAACTAGAACTAACTCGATAGGGGATAGAACTAACAGGTGGACAACTAGAATAGAACTAACTCAATATATTCTAGAACTAACAGTAGGACAACTAGAACTAACTCGATAGGGGATAGAACTAACAGGTGGACAGCTAGAACTAACACTTACTCTGCTAGGGATAACATGGCCCACCAGAACAAACACGAGATCGCATGTTAGCTCTAATCGATTTCATGTCAGTTCTAACCATTGTGAATTCTATTACAGCTATATGCGAGGTCAAATTTGTTAGGTCCAAACGATATCTTGTTAGATCTAACCTATTTGTAGTCAATACTATTTAACATGGGCCACAGAACAAACACTTGTGCTAGAAATAACGCCAGCTTGAAGTAGAACTAACTCGAGATGTTCTAGAACTAACAGTAGGACAACCAGAACTAACTCGATTTGTCAAACTTTATTTATCATTCTCACCATTAGAATATAATACTCTTAAGCTTTTAATATAAATCTGTTGAATTGGATTATTAACACTTTGAAATATATATCTTTGCTTGTCATGCTTTCATTGCTATCATGT
>NW_017980093.1:0-572 GCF_001876935.1 Asparagus officinalis | reverse complement strand
GTTGATTGGTCTGAAATCGATTCGTTGACTTGATTCCTGATTTGGAAGTCTGGATCCCGATTAGGCAGTTGTAGGGTAAAAATTTGATTCTTCCAAAGAAAGGAGTTTCGTTTGTATTTATAAGAAAGCTTATTACAAACTAACAAATCAAATGTTTACAACAGAAGCAGAGGGAAGGCCCTCTTTGTTTTGTGTGGGGACTTTAGGTGGCTATAGGACGCTTCGCTCGATGCTCGGGTCGAGTCTGCTTCCCTTGGACCGTTTGAATGAGGTTGCTGGAGAGCTTCAGTTCGCAGTAGAAGCTCAGGGTAATAGAGTTCGGGTCTGCTTAGTTCGTCGGCGATCGGAGCTCGGAACTAGGCAGCGGCGCTGTAATGCAAGGATGTGCTAACAGCTTGGTCTCAACTCTTTTTTTTGTATCAGAGTTTTGCGACCTCTCTCCTCCATCGTGCTGGAAGGGGCTTTTAAATGAAAGAAGGACAGCTTGACTTCTTCTTGAATTATGGGATGTGACCACATCCTCTTCAGAGACGTCTCGCCGTTCCTTGATACCATGAATGGTCATTCCAGGG
>NW_017980092.1:0-572 GCF_001876935.1 Asparagus officinalis | reverse complement strand
TCCAAACCTCTCCAAAACCCTCGCTTCCATTTCCCCCCTCTGATCGCCACCCCCAATGGCGTCACAGCGGCGCCTAACCATAACCCTAACCCGCCAGTTCCGATCTCTCCTCTCCTCATCTCCTCCTTCTCTCATCAAATATCAAACCCTAACTCTTTGATCTCTTCACCTCTCAAACCTCAAAAACCCTCACTCCAACTCCATCCTCCCACTTTATCAACATCAATCTATCGATCCTCCTCGAAGTCGCTATTTCTCTTCTCGACCTTCGGATCCATTAGGAGATGATGATGAAGACGATGAAGAGGAAGAAGAAGGAGAATACGAAGAAGAAGAAGAAGAAGAAGATGATGATGATAAAGGCGATGAGAGATGCAATGGATCGGTGAAGACATTTCGAGCGAGTGGGAAATCTGAGGAGGAGAAAGCGAACGAGGATGCTGATATCGGGTACAAATTGATTGGGCCGCTTGATCCTTCAAAGCGGCCGTTTAAACCTTGGGAGCCTGTTTTTGCTGTTGTCCAGGTCTGTAACTTTTGACTTCTTTTGGTTTTAAAACATTACAAGGTTT
>NW_017980091.1:0-572 GCF_001876935.1 Asparagus officinalis | reverse complement strand
ATTGGGGGAATCGAGAGGAGATTTTGGCTGTGGCCCTAACTGTATGAATGTTTGACCAAGCAGGAGTTTAAGACGACCTAACTGTCGGAAGGTTTGATCGCTCGATTTGAAGGTGGACTTCTCGTTCATTGGGGGAATCGAGAGGGGATTTTGGCTTTGGCCCTAACTTTTATAGGTTTGACCCAGCAGGAGTTTGAGATGACCCTAACTCGATTTAAAAGTGGACCTCTCGTTCATTGGAGGAATCGAGAGGGGATTTTGGCTTTGGCCCTAACTTTTATAGGTTTGACCAGAAAGCAAAGAAAGTGGAATACGGGTAGCAAAGAAAATGCCAACCCTAGCACATTAAGTCTGGGAAATGCCAACGACGGGCGAATGGAAATGTTGGTGGATCCACTGTCGTTTATTTTGATCAGCGGATGGTTTGGTGAGGGAAAATTAACTTATCAGAAGATTGGATCTCTTCTCACAAAATAACTCATAAGAGTTAGGGAATAAGAAGGGACATTCTGACCTTCAGGGTTCGAACGTGAATTTCTTATTCACCAATTCCACAATGATTGGGTTATCCC
>NW_017980090.1:0-572 GCF_001876935.1 Asparagus officinalis | reverse complement strand
ACTTAGGATTTTTGCCAAATCCTCAGCCTTTAATAGATTTGGCTTGCCTTTACCGAATACCATTTGACTCGAGCTTGCATACGGATTGTTTAAGTCCGTTCCGCATGTGACGTTGTGGTAAGAGAGTTAACTCTCTTAGTGTTACGATATTGAATATGTAGACTTCGTCTTTCTCACGAGAATAGACCACCCCGCAATGCGTGTTAGGCGCTGACTTAGCCCTACTTAGACTTCAGGATAAAAATCCCCCAGACTTGGATTCTGGTGTCTTCTTCAATCAGTGAAAAACAAAACCGACAACGCGTACTTGGCGCTGACTTATCCCAACTTAGGATTCGGGATAAAATTCCCCGCGTGTGTAAGGCGTTGATTTTGGGAGTTGAAAAATAGTATCTTCTCTTGGGGCCAAGACGAACTCGATGCTGGAGAGGAAGAATTTTATATTCTTCTCTAGTTGCAAAAGAAACTCAAAGTGGGATCTCCATTTCGAGAGTCTAAAGAGAGAAACTAAGAGTGGGATCTCCACTCTAAGAATCAAAAAGATTCGGATAATCCTAACTGTCGGAAGGTTT
>NW_017980089.1:0-572 GCF_001876935.1 Asparagus officinalis | reverse complement strand
GTTAAAATGAGCATAATGGATCGTCTCGGCCCTTTGCATAAAAATAAACCCCGCATGATTTGTCAGAATAGGGGTCGGGAGCAAGTCTCCAGTAACTCAAAAACCCCTCATACAGAGAAAGTACCAGTAACCGCTCGCCTTGGGCTACGGGTAGAAGTTCGAGATTCTGTTGAACCCTCACGCGCGCGGAGGCGAGTTTTCAAACGAGCGACTCTTGAAAATAATGACGGAGCGATATATCCTCAAAGAGAGTTTTATTCGTCAGAAGAAGACGATGTTAGAATAAGAGGGTTATGCCAACACAAGATAGGTGGCTCCGATAATAATATCGATGAGCTGTACTATCAGACTGAGGGTATGAGTAAATCTCGGAAGAGAAACTCCCGAGAAAGGGATTCTCGTTGTCATTGTACTAAACTCATCAAGGCAGTGTTAGCAGAATGTAACTGTTCTAAGACTGCCTCGCAAAGGATTTCAGTGTTTGAAAGACTTTCTACAGAAATGGAGAGAAACAAATCAAGACGTTTCCGTAAAAGAAAGCCACCCGTTCAGGAACGTGAACTTTCGGAATT
>NW_017980088.1:0-572 GCF_001876935.1 Asparagus officinalis | reverse complement strand
TTTTGCCTTCGTACGTCCTCGGGTATTTCGGCTCTAACTCTCTCGTCCGATCTCGGAATGAGATGATTCGAGATGCGTTAGAAAGCTGACGAAAATACTTAAAACTTTCAATGGCTTAGTCACTCATGGTGTGGGCTTACAACGGCCGAGCCACTCATTGTGTGGGCGAGACACAACTCCTGGCTGAGTTGTTTTGCCTTCGTACGTCCTCGGGTATTTTGGCTCCAACTCTTTCGTCCGATATCGGAATGAGATGATTCAAGATGCGTTAGAAAGCTCACAAATAGACTTACAACTTTCAATGGCCACGCCACTCATGGTGTGGGCTTACAATGGCCGAGCCACTCATTGTGTGGGTGAGACACAACTCCTGGCTGAGTTGTTTTGCCTTCGTACGTCCTCGGGTATTTTGGCTCTAACTCTCTCGTCCGATCTCAGAATGAGATGATTCAAGATGCGTTAGAACGCTGATGAAGAGAATTATAACTTTCAATGGCCAAGCTACTCATGGTGTGGGCTTACAATGGCCTAGCCACTCATTGTGTGGGCGAGACACAACTCCTGGCTGAGTT
>NW_017980087.1:0-572 GCF_001876935.1 Asparagus officinalis | reverse complement strand
TTAGATCCCGAAACTTGGACGATTGTTTCCTTGGTGAACCAATCCTCCCCGGCTATTATTTCCTTTGTGAAATAATACCCGTCGTACTGCGTAGATTTGATCGGATCTAGATCTCACGGTGGTCCACGGATAAACCCCGGTGCAGGCAAAGAACCCACACAAAGCAAGAGACCGCAAAACAGGATCTTGCGATTCGTTCGACAAACAAGGAGAAAGTTGTAATTTTCTTTATTTCTTGTGTTATTTGATTTTCGTTGTAACCGGATTTAAAAAAGACCGGATCTTTGTAATCGATAAACTATTACAAGAATTTGCAATGGAATCAATGATGAAGAAAACAAAGATTTTTCCCGCGCCGATCTCGCTACCGAGATCGATGCGTCGCAGTCGCGGATTCCGATCCCGGTCGAGGAGGAGGTCGAGTATGAGTTCGACCAAGCCAAGTTCGAGGAGTACATGTCCTCGTCCGGATCTACCTACCCCCGCAAGTCCAAGAAATCCCCGAAGTTCTCCTCCAGGAGAAAGGTTCGTTGGTATGAAGAAGTCGAAGCCACCAATGAAGATCTCGCCCC
>NW_017980086.1:0-572 GCF_001876935.1 Asparagus officinalis | reverse complement strand
TCGATATCTCAACAGGCGGAGATTGCTACACGGGCTCTCAAGGAGAACATCATAAGGCTGAAGGACTCTCACAAGCGAACAATGGATTCCGTGGCGAAGACAGATGAAAACTTAGCAGATGCTCTTTCTGATATCACCACGTTGGAGAAGTGCCTTCAAGAAGCCGGGGACAGGTATATTTTCATGCAACAGCTCCGAGACTTCATTTCTGTGACATGTGATTTCTTGAAGGACAAGGCTTTGTTGATAGAGGAGCTGGAGGAGGAGATGCAGGAGCTCCATGAGAAGAGGGCAGCAGCTGTGGAAAAGAGAAGAGCTGCTGATATCGTGGATGAAACCGGGGAAGTTGAGTCTGGGGTTAGTGCAGCCATGTCGGTTCTCAGCAAAGGCTCTGGGCCTGCTTATGTATCTGCTGCCACAAATGCAGCACATGCAGCCATGTCGGTTCTCAGCAAAGGCTCTGGGCCTGCTTATGTATCTGCTGCCACAAATGCAGCACAGGTTGCTTTAGCTGCAGTGAGAGAGAGCTCGAATTTGCCGGTTCAATTGGATGAGTTTGGAAGGGATGTTAA
>NW_017980085.1:0-572 GCF_001876935.1 Asparagus officinalis | reverse complement strand
ACGATATTATGCTTGCTTAAGCTTACTGTTATGTTAAAGTAAAAATTTGATTTTGATGATAATTTTGATTCAATGATAGAACTGAAATCTGATTTTTTTTTTTTTGAACTTCAAATTGAATAAAACTGATGTCATATGAAAGATATGTAAATCTAGTTTTTAAAACAGAAAGAAAATCTTAAAAAGGATTTATATTGAGAAAGATATAGTCTTTTTAGTAACGACATGTCATGCAGAAAACTGCAACCTGTGTGATCAACTTCAACTGAAATCTGGTTTTGATTTTGAACTCTAAATTGAATAAAACTGATGTCATATGAAAGATATGTGAATTTAGTTTTTAAAACAGAAAGAAAATCTTAAAAAGGATTTATATTGAGAAAGATAAAGTCTTTTTAGTAACGACATGCCATGCAGAAAACTGCAACCCGTGTGATCAACCTCAACTGAAATCTGGTTTTGATTTTGAACTTCAAATTGAATAAAACTGCTGTCATATGAAAGATATGTGAATCTAGTTTTTAAAACAGAAATAAAATCTTAAAAAGGATTTATATTGAGAAAGATATAGT
>NW_017980084.1:0-572 GCF_001876935.1 Asparagus officinalis | reverse complement strand
AGATCTCATTTCCAATCTCCCTCCTCCCAAAACTGTCAAAGATGTCAAATCGTTTCTTGGTCATGCTGGTTTTTACCGACGTTTTATCAAGGATTTTAGCAAAATTGCTAGACCTTTGACCAATCTTTTAGCCAAAGATACATCATTTGTCTTCTCTCCCGACTGCCTCAAAGCTTTCGAATATCTGAAAAAGGAGCTAACCACAGCTCCTATCATTCATGCACCGGACTGGACCTTACCCTTCAAACTGATGTGTGATGCATCTGATTCTGCAATCGGTGCTGTTTTAGGACAACGGTTTGTCAGTAGGACTCTGAATGATGCCCAGCAAAATTACTCTGTCACAGAGAAAGAGTTTTTAGCTGTAGTCTTTGCTTTAGAAAAATTCAGGTCCTACCTCATCGGTTCCTTAACCAAAGTTTTCACTGATCATGCCGTACTAAAGTATCTTTTGACCAAAAAGGATGCTAAAGCACGGCTCATTAGATGGATTCACCTTCTTTAAGAGTTTGACATTCAAATTCTTGACAGAAGGGGATCAGAGAACCCCGTAGCAGATCACCTCTCTCGAC
>NW_017980083.1:0-572 GCF_001876935.1 Asparagus officinalis | reverse complement strand
CCGATACAAACATCAGAAAGATGTAATCCTCCCACGTGCACGTTATGAGTGGGAAAACCTCCGACTTCAAG
The DNA here is from genome assembly GCF_001876935.1 of Asparagus officinalis. Lineage (NCBI taxonomy): Eukaryota > Viridiplantae > Streptophyta > Magnoliopsida > Asparagales > Asparagaceae > Asparagus > Asparagus officinalis. The sequence continues at coordinate 501 of NW_017980083.1, read as the reverse complement.
ACTTTAAGTCCGTAGCTGAGTATAACTCAGAACTTCATAATATCACCTCACGCCTGAAGTTGTGTGGTGAAGAAGTTTCGGAGGAACGCATGTTGGAGAAGACTTACACATCCTTCCACGAGAATGATGCAATCCTCATGCAACAGTACCGCGAACGAAAGTTCAAAAAGTATTCTGAATTGCACTCCACCCTTCTGATGGCGGAGCAAAACAGAGAATTGCTTTTGGCCACTCATAACCTACGCCCTGCAGGCTCAGCTCCTCTACCCGAAGCTCACATGTTTTCTTCCCAGAAGTAGAAGAAAAAGCATAAGGGTAAATTCAACAAGGGGAAAGCCCCTAAGTGGCAGGCCAGATGTCCACCCCAGAAAAACAACCCGCCCCAGAGAAGCAATAGTGAGGGAAAGAAGAAGTGGAAGAAGAAGACCACTTAGCTGTCGTCCATTCCCAAGAACACTTGGGAGGACAAATGCCACAGATGTGGCATGACTGGACATTGGT
>NW_017980082.1:0-573 GCF_001876935.1 Asparagus officinalis | reverse complement strand
TTATTATTTAAGTCGGACTTTGGTGGGCGCTGAGTCTCGATATCCGATGATCGAGAAAGAATGTCTCGCGTTGGTGTTTGCAGTGCAAAAGATGCGGCATTACTTTGTGGGACAAACAATTTACGTTATCTCCAACGTCAATCCCGTGCGAGTATTTATGACGCAACCAGGTTCGATGAATTGGCGGTTGGCAAAATGGGCCATCCTCTTGTCCCAGTATGATTTGCATTTCAAACAGCAAAAGTCGGTCAAGGGACAAGCGATTTGTGATCTTTTGGCGGCAAACCCGACCGCAGATGCGGCAGAAGTATATGATGACTTGCCGGATGAAACCCACGAGGTTAACACTACATCGCACCAACAGGTATGGCAATTATATTTTGATGGTGCTTCAAGAGCAGTTAATAGGGTAATAACCCCGGGATGTCCCACCGTCTCCTCTGGAGTTAGAGTCGTATTAATCTCCCCGGGAAAGCATGTAATGCCCCGAGCTTATTCATTGATGGGTCCGTGTTCCAATAACGTGGCCGAGTACAATGCACTTCTCATTGGACTCAGTTTCGCCAAGGAGCT
>NW_017980081.1:0-573 GCF_001876935.1 Asparagus officinalis | reverse complement strand
TTAATTTTCAAAACCGAAATCTGGCCCACAACTTCCCACTTGATTTTTTCTTTTTTTTTCTTTTTTTTTCAAATCAGCAACATGCCCATATGTTTGCAGCATGTCAGTCCTAGTCCGGTTCTCCTTTGTAATTTTAGCAAATAAGTCCAAAAGGTCCGGTTCTCATTTGTAACTTTAGCAAATAAGTCCAAAAGGAAAATGAAAAATCAACTCTTCCCTTGGTGTAATCTTTCTGCTTTGGGCCTTCAACAAGTCGAAAATTTCACTTTGGCTTCTTGAATCATTTCTTCATTTAATCAATGAGTTTTCGTTGAGAGATGGGAAGTTAAGATTTATTCTTCATTAATCTGCAATTAAAAGATAAAAATAATTATTAGTGGTATATTTATTCATATAAAATAGATAATGAGGGTATAAAATTATAATAAAATGTGATTATCAGCGGGTCCAACAACTATCATGTTAACAGTTACCTCTGATAGTCAAACTCATCAGATAATGGCTTACCTGGTGATGTGATTCTATTCCGACTTCATGGATAGTGCCCCACTAGGTGATGTGCCTTGTCTACCT
>NW_017980080.1:0-573 GCF_001876935.1 Asparagus officinalis | reverse complement strand
GTTTAAGTCTAAGTTGTGCTTGGCATTCTTGTTGAGTGAGAGAGCCTTGTTCATTGCCATGAGCAACGTGTACAACTTTACAAATGGCAGAAGGCCGTAAACCTTGATTGTCAAGAGTATCTATCAACCTTTTTGTCGATTGAGCTCGATGAAGTGTCCGATGTGAGTAGTGCTTCTTTACCCGAGTTGGGGTGGTTAATGGATGACCATTATGCTTACTGTTTAACTTTCGGACCACCCATTTTTCAGTGCTTCTATCAAGTCCAATAACCATCCTTGCGTTGCATCCACATCTTGTATCGAACTTTCGAATTACATTCCGACCATCTTCTCTTTTATCTTTTAAAGATTTAAAGCCTTCTTTGTCACATACAAATATTCTAGATAGGATTGCATCTTTCTTTCTCGACCAAGCTGTGTGACCCTTGCGAACACGAAATCCCTTAAGTCTGGCGTATGCATTGTAGAAATTATAAGCTTCCTCTTGAGTAGAGAACTCCATTTCGATATATGGATCAACGCTGTTTAAATTATCTTCACCATTTTCAACGCCCATAAGCTCATCACCATTCT
>NW_017980079.1:0-573 GCF_001876935.1 Asparagus officinalis | reverse complement strand
TAGGTCAACCCCAGTCAACGGGTTGCACCAAAAGTCAACCTTTGACGAATCAAAACCCTAAGGGTCAACACCGGTCAACGCCTAACCCTAGGTCAACCCCAGTCAACGGGTTGCAACAAAAGTCAACGTTTGAGGATGAAAATCCACACCAATCAACGTTTGACGATCCAAAACCCTAGGGTGGACGCCGGTCAACGCGTAACCCTAGGTCAACCCCAGTAACGGGTTTGCGCCAAAAGTCAACGTTCGAGGATTAAAATCCACACCAATCAACGTTTGACGATGCAACAAAAGTCAACGTTTGAGGACGGGTTGCACCAAAAGTCAACGTATGACGATTCAAAACCCTAGGGTCAACGCCGGTCAACGCGTAACCCTAGGTCAACCCCAATTAACGGGTTGCACCAAAAGTCAACCTTTGATGAACCAAAACCCTAAGGGTCAACGCCGGTCAGCGCGTAACCCTAGGTCAACGCCAGTCAAAGCGTTGTGACAAAAGTCAACGTTTGACGATTCAAACCCCTAAGGGTCAATGCCGGTCAACGCATAACCCTAGGTCAACGCCGGTCAATG
>NW_017980078.1:0-1658 GCF_001876935.1 Asparagus officinalis | reverse complement strand
ATTATATATATTTTAATAACATATATTCATATATCAGTATGCAATTATATAATATTTTGGGATTTGGAACTAACAGCTGAACAAGTGATTATTGGTCCCCTCCCTATATATATTATATATATATTATAAATTTTCAGTATATACGTATGATATATTATATACGTATATTATAATATAATATATACATATAAATATACTATAACTATAATCTATATAATATTAATAGTATTATATATATTATATATTATATATATATATAATAGTATATAAGTAGCTATAATATAATTATTAATATAATCATATAAGTATCCCTATCCCATATACTATATACTATACACATTATATAACATACGATCATATAATAAAATATATACAATGCTACAGTAATTTTACTGACCAGCATGAACAATGATTAATTGGGTCCTATATATCTTATATTTATATATTATTTAGTATACAGTCCTCATATATATTATATATTTATAGTATCATATAATATTCATATTATATAAGTAGTAACTATATATAAGTTGATATATATGATTTAATCTTTATAATATATAATACTATAGATTATATAATAATATAATATATAGTTATATATATATTATATTATATATATTATATATATAATATATTTTTATAACATATGTAATATATTATATGTATATAATGCTAAACGTAATTTACTGCAGTCATTTACTACAGCATGAACAGGTGATATATAATATATAATATATATAATATATATATTATATACTATTATATTATATATAATTATATATATACTTTATGATATTATAGCATATAATTGTTATATATACTAACTATTATATATAATATATCATACCAATATATGAAAATGCTACAGTAATTTACTAAACCAGCATGAATTATAATATATAATTTATAGTATTCCAAATCCCAAAATATTAATGAAACAAACAAAATATTACAAATTTTAGTATTCCAAATCCCAAAATATTGATGAAACAAACAAAATTTTAGAGATCCCAAAACATGTAAAAAATTTTATGGATTTCAAATTCTATGGTGAAATCCATATCCATAAATTTTTGGATACAAAACAAACACCCCCTAAGCGTCTCTCTCGTGACTCGTGACATCATCCCTCTTCACATCTGATCTCTCTCTCTCTCGTGACCCTTTTCCTCTCTAATCTCCCAATCTCGCGTCGTCGATGAAGCTCGCCGGCGGCAGCGGAATCACAGTCCCCGCCCTCGTCCTGCTCTCCTTCTCCTTCGCCGCCCTCCTCCTCCCCTCCCTCTCCCCCTCGTCCTCCCTGTTAGTTTGGGTGTAGACCAAACTCACCTTCGACGGCGGAGGAGCTCCGACGAGCTCTAGGATGTCGCAGGCGAAGCTGGAGTCTGCGTTTGAACTCCTTCCGACCTCTGCGTTTGGCGATGGCGACCTTTGCGTTCGAGCGCTCCCACCTTTGCGTCCGTCAAAATCGCTTACTGCCGATTTGGGGAAACGCTGCTGCGTTTTAGGGCTGATCGCCGCGCCAGAGAGAAACGAAGAAAAGGGGGGTTGGGGGGGGAGGCTTCAGCACCGAAACCTTAGGTGCCAAAGCGGGGGTTTTTAGTAGGCGGAGTGATGAGCTGGCGACAGCTGTCGCCAGCGGTGCCCACGGACGC
>NW_017980077.1:0-573 GCF_001876935.1 Asparagus officinalis | reverse complement strand
CTAGGGTAGACGCCGGTCAACGCGTAACCCTAGGTCAACGCCAGTCAACGCGTTGCAACCAAAATCGACATTCGATGATTCGGAATCCACACGAGTCAACGTTCGACGATTCAAAACCCTAAGGGTCAACGCCGATCAACGCGTAACCCTAGGTCAACGCCAGTCAACGCGTTGCGACAAAAGTCAACGCACAACAAATCATAAACCCTAGGGTAGACGCCGGTCAACGCGTAACCCTAGGTCAACGCCAGTCAACGCGTTGCAAGAAAAGTCAACGTTTGGCAATTCGAAACCCTAGGGGTCAGCGCCGGTCAACGCGTAACCCTAGGTCAACCCCATTCAACGGGTTGCAACCAAAAGTCAACCTTTGACGAATCAAAACCCTGAGGGTCCACGCCGATCAACGCGTACCCTAGGTCAACGCCAGTCAATGTGTTGCGACAAAAGTCAATGTATGATGATTCAAAACCCTAAGGGTCAACGTCGGTCAACGCGTAACCCTAGGTCAACGCCGGTCAACGCCGGTCAACGCGTTGCGATAAAAAGTCAACACACGGTGATCCGAAACCCTAA
>NW_017980076.1:0-573 GCF_001876935.1 Asparagus officinalis | reverse complement strand
ATTTCTCGGACAATTCTAAAGTATTGTCTTCATCATCTACATCAATTGTGACATCAGGCTAATTTTGTACTTTTTATGCTATTATCTTTCCTGGGCTCGTTAATTTTATATCATCTCATTTAACTTTACAAAGAAGTCAAATGTACTTATGATGTTCAACACAAACTGCTCAAAATATAGACTTTGATTTTTTCTATTTCAATGAGAATAAATATTAATTTTATATATATAAAATTCTTTGTATTCCTAATTTATTACTTAAATAAATTAGAAGCTATCTCTTTATTTTCCTCTAAAATGAATTCTTCTGATGTGCATCCAATAAGAATTGATGTTATTTCAATAATATTACCTTTGCTCTATCCCTGTCATTTTTCATAAAGATCTAAACTAAATACCTGCATTATTCATTACCAATTTCTCTTAGATTATAACATTAATATTTAATTTGAAGAACATAATATGGAATTTATGAATACTTACTAATTTTTCTTATGTCTTCCCTGGATATTTTTTCTTTGATTAGGATAAAGTTATTAAATTATTTTTTAATGTAACTCATTCAGTGCTTCA
>NW_017980075.1:0-573 GCF_001876935.1 Asparagus officinalis | reverse complement strand
GGCACGTACTTTCAAAAGAACCATTCTCGGGATCCTGAGGGAGTACGAGCTCAGGAAACATATCCTCGGACAGCGGGCTATCGATCTGAGGAGAGTCATACATGATGTGGAACATAGAAGTGTCTGCAGGCAAACCTGCCTTGTCGAAATCGTCAATCGAAAAATCTGACACAAGGAAATGTAAGTACGAAAGAAGAATGAAGAGAATATGACCAATGGAAATAAGTTACCTCTCGTAGATGTATCTGGATTCGCTGAATCAGGTCCTACATTGGTAGCCTCCCTAAAGTCAGCGGCTTCTGCAGGTTTTTCTACCGGGTAAGGTGAGTCAGGCTCACCAGTTGATACAAACTCATGAGGAGAAGGATCGAAACCCATCTCCCCTTCCTCGCGCTCTCCTGCATAGAATAGGAAAGCATGAGCCTAAAAATCTAAACGATCAAGAGAATGATCTATAGAGTAGATGTTACCTCTGTTGCTAGCAGGATCATCACCAGCCAAGTTCATCTCAGATGCCCGCGAATCTGCAGGCGGCTTATGGGCTAGTCTCTTCCGCCTATCAGCACGGACAGT
>NW_017980074.1:0-573 GCF_001876935.1 Asparagus officinalis | reverse complement strand
TCTCATAGCTTAATTAGGACCCATAACTTAATTGAATAAATTAAGTATACCAAAGTGGACCCATGAAAAGCCAAGGCTTAACCATAGTGAACATGAAGTTCGCTTGACTTCGAACGCGAGGTTCGACTATATTGAGTACAAGACTTACTTAAGCACGAACGCGAGGTTCGTCTGAAAATGAACATGATGTTCAACTTGAGAACGAACACGAGGTTCGTTTGAAAAATGAACGCGAGGTTCGAATGAAAATGAACACATGGTTCAACTTGAGAACGAACGCGAGGTTCGTTTGAAAAATGAACGCGAGGTTCGACTTGAATTGAGCGCGAGGCTCACCTGAGAACGAACGCTAAGTTCGTCTGAATTAAGCGCGAAGCTCACCTGACAATGAACGCGAAGTTTGTTTGAAATTGAGCGCGAGGCTCAACCTGAGAACGAACGTTAAGTTCGTTTAAATTGAGCGCGAGGCTCACCTTGAATTGAGCACGAGGCTCACCTGAGAATGAACGCTAGGTTCGTTTGAGTTAAGCGCGAGGCTCAACCTGAGAACGAACGCTAAGTTCATTTAAATTG
>NW_017980073.1:0-573 GCF_001876935.1 Asparagus officinalis | reverse complement strand
TCTGGATTATCCCCTCTTAGTGCTTTTCTCATATTATTAATTCCTAAGATACGATTACGGAATTTCGAGGACGAAATTCTTTTAAGCGAGGAAGAATGTAAAACCTCATAAATTTGAATATTTTGTAATAAATAATGATAAATATGTTATATAGTAAAAAATAACATATCTTGATATTTGAGTATGATAAGAATTTATTTGAGATCAATTCAATGTATATTTGTAAAAATATGAGTGCAAATGCACAAAATATGCACAAAGGCCAAAAGAGTAAAAATCTGGGAATAATGACTAGTTGAGAGTTTTTATATTTTTACACATCAATGCAGTTCGAATCTAGAAAAGTGTAAAAGACAAAAGTTGTAGGTATCTTCAATAGATTTCCAAAAAATCTTAGATCACCTCATTTTGAGATTGGATGAGAAAGTTATAGCCTTTTTACCAAACCCCAGTCTGAACACGGCCCAGAAACCTACGCAGTTGACTGTTGCGGTCGACTGTTAGGTGAATCTGTATCTGCCAGGTTTGTTTCAGGTTGGGTTTTGTTTATACCGAACCCAGTTGTTATCCTAT
>NW_017980071.1:0-574 GCF_001876935.1 Asparagus officinalis | reverse complement strand
GATGAACTAGAACTAACAGGATGACAGCTAGAACTATCAATAAGTGATATAGGGCTAACATGGCCACCATAACAAACACTTGGGCTCGAACTAACGCCAGCACGAAATAGAACTAACGCGAGAAGGGCTAGAACTAACAGGAGGACGGCTAGAACTAACAAGAAGTGAGCTAGAACTAGAAGGGCTAGAACTAACAGGAGGACGGCTAGAACTAACAAGAAGTGAGCTAGAACTGAATAGGAGTGAGCTAGGGATAACATGGCAACCAGAAGAAACACTCGTGACGGAACTAACGCCAGCACGAATTAGAACTAACTTTAGATGAACTAGAACTAACATGATGACAGCTAGAACTAACAATAAGTGATATAGGGCTAACATGGCCACCAAAACAAACACTTGGGCTCGAACTAACGCCAGCACGAAGTAGAACAAACGCGAGAAGGGCTAAAACTAACATTGAATTAACGAGGGCTAACATACTCACTATAACCAACAACTAACATTAAGGGGCTGTTTGGTACGCTGCAACTGGAGTGGTTGCAACTCCAGTTGCATGCAACTAGGTCCAATT
>NW_017980070.1:0-574 GCF_001876935.1 Asparagus officinalis | reverse complement strand
TTGTAATCATCTCCACCCCATTCAGTCGACGATATTCATTCCCATGTTCATTGTCGGAAAATGAGAAAGTAGGCATTGCTTCATCATCTTCCCCTGGAATAGCAGAAGTTCCATGACAAGATTTACCTTTTGACTTTTTCTTGGACGAGGATCCAGTCCATTGTTCATCTCCGATCAAATCTGGATGAACCCAAAGAATCTCACCATTAGGGGCTGTGTGTGGCACAAGTCCTTTCTGGTGCTGCTTGTGAGGATCATCGTTCACTGTCTTTACTGCTGCATTTATTACTGGTTCATGCTGGAACCAGTTTAAGGGAACAGAACCGAAGCTAATCGATACTGCATTTGCTCCCACTCTCTTCTCCTTCGGCTGCTTCATTGTGATGACCCCGACATCGATTAGAGCTTGGATCTTGTCCTTAAGGGCATAGCATACCTTGGTAGGGTGGTGCACCGCTCTATGAAATGCGTAGTATTTTGGATCATTGACTCTCTTGGCATCTTTCTGATCCTGGATTGGAGGCAATTTGATCTTGTTATTCTCAATGAGGTATTTGAAGATACCGGGAACTTC
>NW_017980069.1:0-574 GCF_001876935.1 Asparagus officinalis | reverse complement strand
TAGTAGTATATTTATTCATATAAAATAGATAATGAGGGTATAAAACTGTAATAAAATGTGATTATCATACTCCCCGTCACCACCCATATTACAGTAATAAAGTGAAATTTGCGTGTGTATGTGGATGAAATTCTATTAGCGTTCATCTTGTGTCTAGAATTTGAATGACTATAATGGTTGAGATAATGAGGATATCACTTGTGCTTAGATGTGCATAATTTTCTATTAGTGTTCATCTGTGTCTAGAATTTGAATGACTATAATGGTTGAGAACACAATAACTCGGTAATTATAAAAAGCATTTTGTTCATATAAATACCCATACAAACAAAATTGTTTATTGGAAAGAATGGATCAGTAACAAAAATGACTATTAGTCAAGTGAATTTCAAGGAAGACAACTGATAAAATGAGTTTGTTAATGTCTATATGAAACATGAATTCATTTTTAGCTTTCCCTAAAGGATACAAAACTCAGATGTTATAGATATCTTCAAGTATACAAAATACATCAATGGGGTACTCAAACACAACCTTTGCAAAAAAGTAGTCAAATAACTAAATGGCTGCTAAG
>NW_017980068.1:0-574 GCF_001876935.1 Asparagus officinalis | reverse complement strand
CCAAATGACAGAAACAGCCCCAGCAACGGTAACAAAAATAGCCGTTGGAAACAGACCTGACTGAGCGGCAGTCGACCGATGAAATTTTCGGTCAACCGATGAAATCATTCGGTCGACCGACGAAATTTCCGGTCGACCGCGATCCAGATCGAAAACGAGAAAAACAAACAGAGACTTCATCGGTCGATCGGTACGGTCGACCGACAGAAAAATCGAGCTCTCGGTCGACCGCATCGGTCGACCGACAAACTCTCTGCTGCCCACTGACTAAATAACATAGGTCCGGTCGACCGGTGAGGTCGACCGAGAACTGATATATGAAAATCTGATTTTGAAAACTGTTTTTCTGATTTTAAAACCCTATTTAAAAATATCAAATAAATTCCAAAAAATGTAAAACTTTGGGGAATGATTGTAGACATGATAATAAACATGCTACAATGACTGGTTTCCAAAAAGGACTTCCAAATGAAAAATATCATCATTTTGCAAAATAGTCCAAAATACGAAAATGTAAACATATGAATTTTGATATTTAGGCTAAACCATGTTTTGAAACTCTGCACAATGATTT
>NW_017980067.1:0-574 GCF_001876935.1 Asparagus officinalis | reverse complement strand
AGATTTAACACATAAGTAAATGTTCCTTATGCTATATGTGAATTTATCTCTGTATCATAGTCTAGAATTAATGGTTATAAGGATGTAGATTAGTGAATTAGAGGGAAGAATCGTGTTGGTGAATTTAACTTGTATTATATGCAGATTTTATCCCGTAGGTCGACTCACGACTCATCACGAGTCGACTCATCAGGTTGAGTCGACTCATGATTGTCATGAGTCGACTCACGAAGTCTTGTTGTGTTGCATATTGTTTCTGCTGGGTCGACTCGTCAGTATATGAATCGACCCATAAGCCATGAGTCGACCCATGACTGTCATGAGTCGACTCACAGAGTCCTTTTCTGATATCAAATGTGTTCTGTTGAGTCGACTCATATTTGAGTACGAGTCGACTCATCATAGTATTTTCTTTCTGTTTCGTTCATGCTTCTGTTTAAATTACATGTTGGGTGTGTATAAGTATTTATCATACGGTGATTATGAATTCACCTGTTCATGTGACATGATACTTTGAACACGAGTTTAAGTCAGTACAGCAGAGTATGTACGGGAATATAGACATGTATACTTT
>NW_017980066.1:0-574 GCF_001876935.1 Asparagus officinalis | reverse complement strand
GCGCATACCTTCACACAGGTCCTGTATGGAAAATCCCTTCAACCAAGCTGCCTTCAAAGCGAGTGCAGATAACAATTCCTTTGTGACAAGGAATCAAGAGCTCCAAGATCAGAATTGAGATCCAAAGTATTCCGAAAATTCGTCCAAGTCAACCGCGAACTTTCGAAAACTTTGGAGGGGGTTCTGTAGGCTGTCTAAAAATCACAATAGATAGTTGATCCCCCATCAAATACCGATGATGGAAGTTACAATCTGACGACTTCCAGAAGGCTACAATTTGAAGACTTTCACGTAGATCACTGAAGGTTACAATCTGACGACCTTCACGACAACTGATGAAAGCTCTAATTCAACAGCATTCACAATCAACATCGGGAGTTACAACCTGTACAAGAGGACGATCTGTACAAAGCTCTGGCAAAAGAGACTACAAATTGACGGTCTCTTCATATTAGAATGAAAATATCTCTCAAACCGTGAGGAATTTGGCGAAACGGAGGGAGCGAACCGAAGCCTTTGGCTCAGTTCGGATGGCCCCGTCTCGTCGAGATAGCCGATTTTTATATATAATTCG
>NW_017980065.1:0-574 GCF_001876935.1 Asparagus officinalis | reverse complement strand
AACATCCGTGATGGGAAGGGGAAAATCATCTTTTGGGAAAGCAGTGTTGAGGTCTCTAAAGTCAATACAGACTCTGATCTTTCCGTTTTTCTTAAGGACCAGAACAATATTGGCAAGCCACTCTGGGTGTTGCTCTTCTCTAATGAAGCCCGAGTCCACAAGCTTTTTAACCTCAGCTTCGATCGCCTCCATCATTTGCGGACGAAACCGTCTTTGTTGTTGTTTGACAGGTTTGACATCCGTCTTGATATTGAGACGATGCACTGCTACATTTGGATCGAGCCCTGGCATGTCTTCATAATTCCAGGTAAAAACATCGATGTATTCCCTGATAAGAGAGATTAACTCCTCTTTCTCTTCAGGCGGGAGGCTGTCGCTAATGAATATAGGATTCGGATTATCTTCGCTACCCATATTCACCTGGAGTACTTGATCTTCAGTAGGAGGTTCTCTTTGCTCAAACCTATCACCGTACTGCATGTTTAAGTGATGAACCCATGGATCCTCCCATGTCGGCATCTGATCATCTTCCTCTATTGTGGTAGGATCGACCGTGACCATGTTCGACATCAAC
>NW_017980064.1:0-574 GCF_001876935.1 Asparagus officinalis | reverse complement strand
CATCGTCTTCAAGTCCTTGATGTGATCTTCTTTGTTGCGGCTTTTCACAACCAAATCATCAATGTAGCATTCGACTGTCCTCCTGAGATGTTCTTGGAAAATCTTAGTCATTGCTCGCTGGTATGTGGCGCCTGCATTCTTCAGACCGAATGGCATCACCGTGTAGCAAAAGACACCGAGAGGCGTTCTGAACGCTGTATGCTTCTCATCATCTGGGTGCATCTTGATTTCGTTATATCATGAAAAACCATCCATAAAAGTCGTCTTTTGGACATGCCGTGTTCAGGTCCCTGAAGTCGATACAGATCCTGATTTTACCGTTCTTCTTCATGACTGGAACGATATTGGCTAACCAATCTGGATGTTGCTCCTCTCGGATAAATCCTGATTCAATCAGTTTCTTAACCTCTGCCTCAATAGCTTCCATGATCTGCGGACGAAACTGTCTTTGCTGTTGCTTGACAGGTTTGGCATCCGGCTTAATATCAAGGCGATGCATTGCTATATTGGGGTCGAGCCCTGGCATGTCTTCATAGTTCCACGCGAAGACATCGATATATTCCCTGATGAGAGC
>NW_017980063.1:0-574 GCF_001876935.1 Asparagus officinalis | reverse complement strand
AATAACTCATGGTCGACACTCTACAGTGAGTCTTCTCTACACTTGCCGGTATGTTCGTCATACGTCTTCGAGACGCGGCCGATCGAGCCATCACGAGCGGTATTCGTCATGCCAGCACGGAAGAAGTATCGAAAAGACATCATCTTCGGTCGAATCGATCGTCCCCTACGCACGCTATGGGACGAATCTGAGGACGAAGACCCAGCGCCCCAGTTCTCGCAATACAGTCGAGTGGCGAAACACATAATGAGCAACATGGGGTACGACCTCACTCGCTCAGAAGGCCTGAATTACGGCCGAGGGCGCAACCCTCAAACTACTTCAACAGGACTAGGAGAGGCTTAGGCTATTCCTCCTCCTCATCGGAGTGTTGTTTTTACGTCGACGAGGATTCCGATTACGCATGTTCAGGGGATCAGTCGTCAACAACCTCGGCTTGGGACTCCGACGTTAGCGTAAGGGATCTGTTCGATGGCCTTACAATCAACATGGCTACAGTAGACCTCGCCGGAATGGCGGAGGACGAACAACTTCCACTTTACGACGAGACATGGGATCGCCATGTTAGCGCCCA
>NW_017980062.1:0-574 GCF_001876935.1 Asparagus officinalis | reverse complement strand
ATAACAAGGTCATTAATAATATTAATCACCAAATGATTATATATAAAAATCACTAAACCGTAAATTAATTTTTAGCAGAAATAAAAAAAATACAAGACTATACATTTTATTATTTATTTATTTTAAAAACTCAGAAAATTCCAGAAATTAGGAAAAGTATTAATAAAATATAATATAATATTTTAAATACCAGAAAATTATTTTAACTAGTATCAAAATTCACGATCATTACATCCTACCCCCCTTAAAACAAATTCCGTCCTCGGAATTAAAATAAGAACCCCAGGGACAGATATGGAATGATATCCATAAGCAGATGAGACAAGAAACAGGAAACAATGGAAAGTTACGAGACAAGAAATAGTGGAAAGTTCCGGAGTCAAAGAATGAAAAGATAGGGACGAAAGGAAATCTATCAAGAAAATATGATAAGGGCTCAAGGATAGTCTCACGGATGAAATCATGATATGTATCTAAATTGTCTACTATATTCTTACTAGTGAGGAATCGGGACCGTGACCTGCATGGGCCACCAAAAAAACCTGTCACGCCCCGCTTCCCAAAATACCGGGGA
>NW_017980061.1:0-575 GCF_001876935.1 Asparagus officinalis | reverse complement strand
AGTAGGGATAAGTCAGCGTCTAAAACACGTTGCTGGGTAGCCTATTCCCATAACAATGACGAAGTCTACGTATTCTAAGTCATAGCATCAAGTCTAAGGGACTTCATTCCTTTAGCACAACGTTGCATGCGGAACGGATTTAGACAATTCGTATGCTAGCCCGACTCAAACGGTAGTCGGTAAAGGCTAATCAAATCCGTTGAAGGCTGGGGGTTAGCCAAAAATCCTGAAGTCAACACCTAACATGTGTCGCCGGGTAGCCTATTCCCGTAACAATGGCGAAGTCTATGTATTCGACATCATAGCGTAAAGTCTCGGAGAATTCACTCTCTTAGCATAACGTTAACATGCGAACGGATTTAAACAATCCGCATGCTAGCCCGACTCAAACGGTAGTCGGTAAAGGCGCATCAAACCCGTTGATGGCTGAGGGTTTGCCAAAAATCCTATGAGTATTGTGGTCAATCATTTCAAATGGAATGATGAATCATAATAAAAACGAAATTAAGTTTCACTAAGAGAATCAAAAGTCAAAATGTTCAGCAAACAAAATCATACATCGAGACCATGACCAA
>NW_017980060.1:0-575 GCF_001876935.1 Asparagus officinalis | reverse complement strand
ATGCTGAGCTTCATAAGAGAATTAGAGAAGAGGTGCTGGCGAAGCACGAAAAATCCATATCGAATACAATGGCTCATCTTATGAGTTTCTCTTTACTTTAAACCCTAGCAACTCTTACTTTTGATTTTGTAGTAACTCTATGCTACTTCCTCAAACACTTATTATCTGCATGAAATGAATTGCTGCTGTTTTTCTTGCATTTTTCTGTGTTTGTCTGGGACGTTGCGGTCTTGTTGTGATGTTGGAACTTCTGCAAGTTATTCCTTTATGTTCATATGATCTGAACGCAGGCTCATTGAGGACATCTAGCTTTGTTTGACCTCGACTTCAAGACTTGGATGATGGTCATAAGTCTGGTCTTTTAGAAAAACCTGATTTCTTCTAGTTTGTAGAATACCTCCTGGAGGTTGAAACGATCATGTTGCACGTTCATTGGTGTGAACGCAGTGTCAGATTCTGTAGCTGTAGGACTTGAAACGCAGCTGTAGCCATGTTTTGAACGCAATCGGAGGACTTGCGTTCAGGAGGACTGAACGCAGGCTTTATCAAGGACGCATGGTTCATACAGGTCTGAA
>NW_017980059.1:0-575 GCF_001876935.1 Asparagus officinalis | reverse complement strand
ACCATGGGAAGGCTTGACCAAAGAGAAAGAGAAGGGAGTTCTTTCGTTTATCGAAAGGGGACTCCGAAAATGAAAATGGACCTCTTGTCTATGGAAGGAGTCAAGAGGGCCAGATGGATACTTTTGGTGGACTCACTGTCAATTGAAACTGATCAGTGAGGGATTTTGGTGGTGACAATGATTTTGGGTTATCCTCTAGAATATTAAGTGTAATATTCTTCAAGGAACTTCCCGGTAAACGAGTTATCCTGAACGTACTAGGGATAGTATTTTTTCAGGAACTTCCCATTTATTGGCATTAATTGCCTGGCGCCCTCTTGAGTAATCAGGCGATATGCGCCGTTCGAATAGACTGTGTCTATTACAAACGGTCCTTCCCACTTGGGTTCGAATTTACCTTTCTTCTTGGAGGTGAGAATTATTGGTCGGCGAGCAGCGAGGACCAGATCTCCTTCCTTGAAGCTTCTCTGTCACACTCTTTTGTTAAAAGCCCTAGACATCCTGGTCTGATAGAACTCAATTTGTTGTTGAGCTTCCAAGCGTTTTTCATCCAGCCTCTCAAGCTCTTCGAGACG
>NW_017980058.1:0-575 GCF_001876935.1 Asparagus officinalis | reverse complement strand
GAGAAGGAGAAGGGAGTTCTTTCGTTTATCGAAAGGGGACTCTGAAATAAAAGTGGACCTCTTGTTCATAGAAAGAATCAAGAGGGCCTGAAAGACATTTTTGGTGGACACACTGTCAATTGAAATTGATCAGTGAGGGATTTTGGTGGTGAAAAAGATTTTTGGGTTATCCTCTAGAATATTAAGTGTAATATTCTTCAAGGAACTTCCCGGTAAATGGGTTATCCTGAACGTACTAGGGATAGTACTTTTTCAGGAACTTCCCATTTATTGGCATTAATTGCCTGGTGCCTTCTTGAGTAATCAGGCGATATGCACCGTTTGAGTAGACTGTGTCTATCACAAACGGTCCTTCCCACTTGGGTTCGAATTTACCTTTTTTCTTGGAATTGAGGATTATCGGTCGGCGAGCAGCGAGGACCAGATCTCCTTCCTTGAAGCTTCTCTGTCGGACTCTTTTATTAAAAGCCCTGGATATTCTAGCTTGATAAAACTCGATGTGTTGCTGAGCTTCCAAGCGCTTTTCATCCAACTTCTCGAGTTCTTCGAGACGTTTTTGATGCTGTTCTTCTGTC
>NW_017980057.1:0-575 GCF_001876935.1 Asparagus officinalis | reverse complement strand
CTTTGAAAATATCTTTCCTTTCAAATCTAAAATCTCAGAAAATCCCAGATCATCTATTCCTTCTGATCTTCCATCTTTCAGTTCTTTTCAACCTCTTGATATTGAACCTCGAAGAAGCAAAAGAGGTAGAATCGAAAAGAATTTTGGAGAAGACTTCCTTACCTTTCTTGTTGAAGGTGATCCAAGCTCATTCCAAGAAGCAATGGATTCACCTGAATCTCCTTTCTGGAAAGAAGCCATTGATAATGAAATTAAATCTATCATGGAAAACCATACTTGGATACTCACCGACTTACCTCTAGGTTGTAAACCTATTGGCTGTAAGTGGATATTCAAGAAGAAACTCAGAGCTGATGATTCCATAGATAAATTTAAAGCTAGATTAGTAGCTAAAGGCTTTACTTAACAAAAGGGCATTGATTATTTTGATACCTATTCTCCTATAGCCTGAATCTCTACTATCCGAGTATTATTAGCCTTTGCTGCTATCCATAAGCTTATCATATATCAGATGGATGTCAAGACTGCTTTCCTGAATGGTGATTTAGATGAAGAGATCTATATGCATCAACCTG
>NW_017980056.1:0-575 GCF_001876935.1 Asparagus officinalis | reverse complement strand
CTTCATCAGAGCCTTCATCACCCGTCCGAGCCTTAGTATTAGCCCTTGGCGTTAATACTAAGAAGAGCTCATATCTCGATTATCCGAGATAGACGCTATAAACTTCTAGATCTCACGCGGATCGACGAAGTTTTGCTTCTATATCCCTTCGCGGATAGACGAAGCTCTGTCCGATTTATCTGGATCGGAAGCTTCTAGATCTCACGCGGATCGACGAAGCTCTGTCCGATTTATCCGGACCAGATCTGAGTGCCCCGGTGGTCCACGGATATCAACATCTCCGTCACAGGCAAAAGACCCACTCAAGCAAGAGATGATAAACGGATCTTGCGTTTGTTTGAAAAGAGTTGTATTTCTTTTGTTTTCATTGTGTACCGGTCTTATAAAAAGGCTATCTTTTTGTTTCATTATAACGATTGAAGTTGTAATGAATGCAGCAATGAATACAGCAACTTTTTCCGCAAACAAGCTGGCGACCACAGTGGGAGATATAAACAAGCAGTTTATATCTGTAGGCATCGAAAATTGCCTATAGGTCTCCACGAACGGTTCAGTGTCAAAGAACGACGATGAAC
>NW_017980055.1:0-575 GCF_001876935.1 Asparagus officinalis | reverse complement strand
CTGATTTAATTCTTAACACCAAAATCTTGAAGAATGAGAATGGATATGTGCTCTCACAATCACATTATACAGAGAAAATTCTCAAGAACTTTTATGATCCAAACTGTCAACCTATTTCTACTCCATATGATCCTAATGTACATCTAAAGAAAAATACAGGTTATCCTCAATTACAAAGAGAATATGCACAAATAATTGGAACATTAGGATTTCTAACAAACTATACAAGACCTGACATTGCTTATGCAGTAGATAGACTTAGTAGATATACATCAAATCCTGATAAGAGTCATTGGGATGCTCTAGAAAGAGTTTTGAGATACCTAAAAGGAACTATGAATTATGGTTTACACTATAAAGGTTATCCATCTGTACTAGAAGGTTATTCAGATGCAAATTGGATTAGTGACTCAGTAGATGTAAAATCCACCACAGGATTTGTGTTCCTTTTGGGAGGAGGAGCTGTTTCATGAAAATCTACTAAACAAACTGTAATTGCTAGAAGCACAATGGAATCAGAAATAATAGCTCTTGATACTACTAGTATAGAAGCTGAATGGTTGAAAGATTTACTA
>NW_017980054.1:0-575 GCF_001876935.1 Asparagus officinalis | reverse complement strand
TTGGACTTTCCCATCCCTCTCGACCCGAGGGGAGAGAGAGCACAGTACCCCAAGACCGTCAAACGGCCGATCGCAGTACGCACAGCGCGAAGGACTGAACAGGTGTCAAGTCAACCTGAGCATTCATAAATGCGGCTCACCTCGGCTGTCTGAGTCAAGAGCTAGATCCGCCGGCACTCAGCAAGTTGGCTAGACCCACTCGAGTACTGTGCACCTACTTCGCCGCCTCTCCTGACCGGAAAGGAGAAAGCACCGTGCTCAAAGCACGCCGGGCGGTCACGCACAGTACGAGTGATCGGACAGACACTTCATCGATCTGCGAACTCATAAATGCGGTTCATTAATGCCGGTCAGGTCCACTCGGACAACAGACGGCCGTTGCCTTATATACAAGAATGGGCCTTCCCATCGTAGGTGAGAGGACATAAAGCACAATCCCTGGAATGACCATTCATGGTATCGAGGAGCAGCTAGACATCTCTGAAGAAGATGTGGTCACATCCCATGATTCAAGGAGGAGTCAAGCTGTCCTTCTTTCATTTAAAAGCCCCTTCCAGCACACTGGAAGGGAGGTC
>NW_017980053.1:0-575 GCF_001876935.1 Asparagus officinalis | reverse complement strand
ATATTCCTTATAGTGGGATCATAAAACTTATAGCCCCTAGAGCGTTCAGAGTATCCAATAAAGTAGCTGGTAACTGTTTTGGAGTCCAATTTCTTTTCATTTGGCCTATAAGCACTGCTGGATTTTCAACTTTTAGCGACGGAAAATTCCGTCGCTAAAAGTCACTTTTCCGTCGCTAAAATCGCTAAAATATCGACGCTACATTCAGGGTCCCTAATTGAGGTTTTAGCGACGGAATTTCCGTCGCTAAAGTTTAGCGACGGTATATTAGCGACGACAAAGTCGTCACCATTATTTTTTAATAAAATAATAAAAAAATATTAGCGACGGAATTTCCGTCGCTAAAAATAGAATTAGGGACGGAAATTCCGTCTCTAAAAAGAGAATTAGCGACGGATTTTTTTTAAAAAAAATTTAAATCAGTTTTTTTTCGTGATTGTTTTCCGTTGCTATATGGATATTTAGCGACTACTAATCCGTCGCTAATTTTTTTTTAATTTTAATAATTTTTATTAATAATTTTTTTAATTATTTATTTTTTTGTGCACGTTTTCCGTAGCTAAATATTTATTTAG
>NW_017980052.1:0-575 GCF_001876935.1 Asparagus officinalis | reverse complement strand
GGAATGGTTTCTGTTCTCGATTCCTTCAATCCTCCAGGCTATTCGGTGCTTTGTCGAATGCTTGAGAGGATTCCGGTGCTGCATTTATTGTCTGACCGTTATCGAAATTTTAAATTTGAAGTCGATTCTTGATTTCTTGGCTTTTTTAGCTCGAGTTGGTTGTTTCAACACGGAATTGACCATTGGTTGACGGCTTTGAATCTCCATTGTGACGCGTTGTCCGGCGTTTAACACAGTTTATACTCGTAAGTATTTTGGAGTCTACACAGTTTAAGCTCTTAAGGAGTTGGAGCGGGGAGGTCTAGTTTATACTCATACACTCCTGGGAGTTATGTTAAGTTATCCTTAAGAATATTTTTTAGAAAATATTCTCCAGAAACTTCTCAACAAAGAGGAGGTAATAGTTTATACTCGTATACCTTATTGGAGTATTAAGAAGCAGTTTATACTCGTATACTTTTCGGAGTATTCTTTAGGTTCGAATAATCTGAACCGGCCCTAAAAACGTGCCAAAAAGGCAGTATTTGGGCTCAAAAATCTTTCCAACCCTTCCAAATATATGGGAGAAGGGTTAA
>NW_017980051.1:0-575 GCF_001876935.1 Asparagus officinalis | reverse complement strand
ATGAGGGTTGATCCCTCCCACTTCTACGACGTTTGTGGATGTTTTTAGACATAATGGATGAAAACAGAACTGAAATATGAACACAGTCTAAGAACAAACCCAAAACTCAAAACCCTAGATAATGTAATAGGTGAAATTGAACTAAATTAGGGTTGAGGAGCAAGAGATATACCTAGGCACGAGATAGAGACCAAAAATGGCGAAGGAGAGCAGTCGAATGGACGGAGCAGAGGATGAGAGAGAAGGGAGAATCGGCATGGCGAAGGAAGAAGACGGACGAAGAACTTTGGGAGATGGGTTTCGGTTCTCTCTAAAGGAAAGGCTAAGGGTGGCGATTAAATCAACTCATTTATGGACGGCCAAGATCAAATCTGCTTATGGGTCGGGTTTTCTATGTGTCCGAATCCGAACCAAAGCCAGACAGATATCGCAAGTCGACTGTAATTCGACTTTCTATAAGTCAACTTATAGTCGACTTGTGACAAAAAGATTTTTCAGAATGTTTAAAACGGTTACTTTTTGAAAACAAAAATAGTAATATTCATTTTTATTGTATTAAAATCTTTGAATTAAGT
>NW_017980050.1:0-575 GCF_001876935.1 Asparagus officinalis | reverse complement strand
TTGAGATATGAGGTATATACATGAGGGTTTTCTTGTTTGGATTATTTCACTCGACGTACCCATTCTCGTATTGTAAATTTTTAAATATTAATTTCCTCTTAGTTCATGATAGATACTTTATATATCTATATGTACTAGCTTGTATTTTCATACACCTCCCATCCCCCTAGGGGCGATGGAGATATTCTTGCTAGCGCTTTGACGCTCGTTGTTTCCCCTCTTTTTTGATTGCGAGTCAGGGGCGATGGAGATATTCTTGCTAGCGCTTTGACGCTCGTTGTTTCCCCTCTTTTTTGATTGCGAGTCATGCGCACGGAGAGTCGCAGGTTGATAGAGTTTCGGCTTAGCTTCCATCATTATTTATTATTAGTAGTTTATTTGTGCTCTACAGTAGTTATGGTTTATTTTCAGACATTAGAGTTGCGGAAGGTTGTGGGTCTTAGTACTACTTCAGTTGTGCTGAGATATTTCATCTGTATTTCATCTATATTTCGGATATTAGTAGCACTTTATTTATTTCAGTTGGAACATGATTATTATTATTTTGATATCTCTTTCCTTTATCATGTTTATTG
>NW_017980049.1:0-575 GCF_001876935.1 Asparagus officinalis | reverse complement strand
CCCCACGACAGCCTGAATTATTATTCAGGCTTGGGGGGAATCAACCTTTTGAGCCAGGTTCCCATTTTTTGCGAACCGCTCAAATCAGGCGAGCCTAGCAGTTTAGGCGAGCCCATCTTTTTGAGCCAGGTTCCCATTTTTGGCGAACCGCTCAAATCAGGCGAGCCTAGCAGTTTAGGCGAGCCCATCTCTTTGAGCCAGGTTCCCGATTTTGGCAAACCGCTCAAATCGGGCAAGCCTAGCAGTTTAGGCGAGCCCAACCTCTTGAGCCAGGTTTCCATTTTTGGCGAACCGCTCAAATCGGGCGAGCCTAGCAGTTTAGGCGAGCCCCACTCTGTGAGCAAGGTGCTCAATTTTGGCGATCCAAGAGCACCTGGCGAACTTTGCAGTTTAAGAGGGCTTCGTCAAACAAGCGAACTTCACCAAGCTCGCCTGACGGCCCAAAATCGCCAGAAAGGCGAAGCAACAGCTCGCCAGACAGGCGCAGGCACACTGTGCCAATCTCACCTGACGGGCGAACCTCGCCAGCATGAACCTCGCCAACACGCTCACGCCCAAATGGGGGTGGCCACCTC
>NW_017980048.1:0-575 GCF_001876935.1 Asparagus officinalis | reverse complement strand
TACCTATCATAACAAGAAATTAAACTAAATAATTAAATAGCAAAATCAATGTGTAGTCATTTTAGACTCGAAATAGAAATTAATTATTTATTTACTAGTGATGGAAAACCATATAGTTTTGTAAATATTTTCTACTCTATTTTGCACACTTAATATTTAAATAAAAATGAGGGAGGACCAAATCCTTGCATATATAAAAAAATATCAGATGATATATTCAAATGATTTGTAGACTATAAATAATTATTATGTCAAATATAATAAAATAAATTAGTTATTTCGGTTTCAACAGACAAATCATTTATCGGTGGTTTGAACTGTAATTACAGAATCTGTAGGGTTTTTCTAAAAAAATTAGATTATGTATTATTCTACAATTCTGAAACTATGTGGACTTTACTATAAAGTATAAAAATTAAACCTATTTCCTAAAATTCATAATTTACAAGGAGCTATATGAACAAGCACTACTGACATTAATTGAAATGTGTCTTACATAATACACTACCCGAGAGTCGAGACTAATGAATCACATGCATTGAAGAGGCCATGGTAACAATTTATTACAATTATAT
>NW_017980047.1:0-575 GCF_001876935.1 Asparagus officinalis | reverse complement strand
AGGATAACCCAAAATTATTTTCTCCACCAAAATCCCTCACTGATCAGTTTCAATTGACAGTGGGTCCACTAAAAATGTCCATCTTACCCTCTTGACTCTATCCATAGACAAGAAGGTCCCCTTTCAGATCAAAGTCCCCTTTCGATAAACGAAAGAACTCCCTTCTTCTTCTCTTTGGGTAAGCCCTCTCATGGCTATAACCGAATTTGAAGCTTCACTTCGATAAACGAAGAACTCTTTTTTTCAATTTAGATAACCAATCCTATAAAAGGCAAGTTTATCTAAATTTTCCAGATTCTCGGAGTGGAGATCCCACTTCTAGTTTCTTTTTCCCTGGAAATAGAATATAAAATTCTTCCTTTCCAGAATCAGGGAATAGAATATAAAATTCTTCCTTCCTTGTTTTCCGGGTTCGCCTTCACCCTAAAAGAAGACCGGGAAATAGAATATGCAATTCTTCCTTTCCCGCACCAATCTTTTCCAAATTTGTCAATTTAGGATCCATCCTAGGAAGTTTATCCCGAGTCCTAAGCAGGGATAAGTCTGCGCCTAACACGCGCTGCCGGTTTAGTCTT
>NW_017980046.1:0-576 GCF_001876935.1 Asparagus officinalis | reverse complement strand
ACGAGATACCCTACGCGGATGTTCACTAACCACCGGAAGCAACCAGCGTCAAGAATGGTCCGGTCACTTTGGGGTTTCTCCTCATCAATCAGTGTGTCACCATAGCGACCCGAAAAGTGGGGAAAGCACTTAAAGAACTCCCAGCTTTTACGGACTCGAAGCTCGCGCTGAACATCACTGAATTTGGGCCCAATCCATTTACATTTCTCCAACAGCTGCATGAAAGGAACAGGGACATCTACCACGCTGGGCGCCGACATCAAGTCGGGGCGGTGAAGAACGAGCCACGCCATCAGATAAGCGTAAGGAAGCTCGACCTTCGGATTAGTAAGCTCAGTCGATGGTTCAGAACCCCTCTGTGTAAAGCCACTAGCCAGACACCTAAGCCCGCAGTGGATGCTGGCAACCATCGCTGGGAGCAGGGAAAGCTCTCTCCCGTAAGCTAGCTGAACTGCAGGGAAGAGCACCTCCATAGGTAGAGCGTCCGAAGACTGGTGCGGGACAACGCATTTCTTCAGCCAAAGAGCAAGGTAGCCTGCTAGTAGAGTCCGAGACCCAATGGATTTCTGCGCATGA
>NW_017980045.1:0-576 GCF_001876935.1 Asparagus officinalis | reverse complement strand
ATTCGTGCTCCTTTGACTCCACAATCCGGCAGCACCTCCTCGTCTTGATAATCAATCGCCCAGAAAATGAAGGCATTTGGCTCATATTTATAGGCCTCGAATGCGGTTATTTGGATGAGAACAAGTGATTTGGCCTTATCTTTAGTCAATAACAGCCTAACCACGTTTGTAGATGATATCAAGTCAGTTGGGAACCTCTGGAACCAACAAATCTCGAGAAAAACCATCAAAAACCGAACCCGATCGAAACAGCACGCGCAGGACAAGTCTGACCCGCGCTTGTGCGGGTCGGATGGATCCGACCCGCGCCGCCGCGGGTCAGACTTGGCCGACCCGCGCGGGCGGGTCCGTCCCACGCGGCGCGCTGAGATTTTTTGTTTCGCTGATTTCTTGTGTTTTACGACTTTTCCGATCTTCCGGGACTTGTAGTTTCTCCCGTTTTGTTTACTCATTCGTCGTGTTGACTTGTATACTCCACGCGAGTTGATTAATGTACGTTGATTGACACCATCGTGAACTGATTGACGCGCGCACTGATTGACATGCACGAGCTGAATGATGCGTGCGTGTTAACTG
>NW_017980044.1:0-576 GCF_001876935.1 Asparagus officinalis | reverse complement strand
AAGTGTGTACAAAAGTTTTTACAAGTAGGTACAAGGCTTGATTAATTAGGTACAAAACGTGTATAAATGAGTACAAAACTTGAAAAAGTGTGTACAAAATTTTAATTCCAGTATAATGAGGTACAAAACATGGTTAAGTGGGTACAAAACTTAAATAAATGGGTACCAAACTTGATTAAGTGGGTACAAAACTTGATTAAGTGTGTACAAAAGTTTTTACAAGTAGGTACAAGGCTTGATTAATTGGGTACAAAACATGTATAAATGGGTACAAAACTTGAAAAAGTGTGTACAAAATTTTGATTCCAGTATAATGAGGTACAAAACATGGTTAAGTGGGTACAAAACTTGAATAAATGGGTACCAAACTTGATTAAGTGGGTACCAAACTTGATTAAGTGGGTATAAAAGTTTTTACAAGTAGGTACAAGGCTTGATTAAGTGGGTACAATATTTAAGCAACGTAATAGAACTAACTATGTATGTTCTAGAACTAACAAGAGGACAGCTAGAACTAACAAGAGGACAGCTAGAACTAACAAGGAGTGAGCTAGGGATATCATGACATAACAGAAC
>NW_017980043.1:0-576 GCF_001876935.1 Asparagus officinalis | reverse complement strand
TCTTCTCTAATTCAAATAACTTTTAAAATAATAATAAATCTGCTTGTGTGTTTGATAATAGACATTGTTTGATCTCTATGGTTTGTAAATTTTTTTTTATCACTGTTTAATTATAATTTATTTTTCCTTTATATGTCATTTACACTTACACATGCACTATTCCTTCATTTTACATGCTTGTTGGGAGTTTCCTTACTCCCCTGAGGTTTGTATGCCCCAGATTCGGGAATTGTTCTTTCTTCGCAGGACCGAGAGTATTTCGAGGAGCAGGCTCAGCTGCAGTGATCACCGTTCCTTCTATCAGTTCTCCAGTTCGGTTGTTTTAGGTAGTTATTTGGTTTATGTTTTTCTTTAGCCCCCGTTGGCTCTCCAGACTATGGTGTATTTTTTTTCCATTCTCTTTAGAGATTTGTGGACTTGTCATAGAACTATGGAAATTTTTCGATATTTCTTTATCTATACATTTTTTTTATTATCTTGGTTACATGCTCTTTGGTATAGTTTTGGCTTTATCGGTATACAGGATGATCTAGAGGCGTGAATATGACCGTATGGTTAAATTACCGACCGAGTCAC
>NW_017980042.1:0-576 GCF_001876935.1 Asparagus officinalis | reverse complement strand
GTTAAGCGTTATGGAGGCTACTGTATCAACGGCTTTAGGTTTAACACCATCGGTTTCGAAGAGAGACGATAAATGCAAAATAGCGGTGTGTTCTGCTCCTTCTCGCAACTGTCATACGCTAGTTCAAAAGATCTAAATCCGATACAAGGTGAAATCTATTGCTACGGTCAGGTAGAAGACATTGTGGAGATTTTCTATTGGATTAATAATGAAGTCAGACATGTGATGTTTAAGGTTCGTTGGAGTGAGCTGAAAAAGGCGAAGGATGACTACGGTTACACACTCGTTAATCTTAACAAGGAAATATATCAGACTGAAAAGTACATGTTAGCTGCTCACGCAAAACAGTGCTTTTATGTCAAAGATATAATGAAAAATGACGAATGGGTTGTCCTTAAGAATCCGCCTAGATCCTACATTCATGAAGCCGTGTCTGACGAACATCAGGAAGATGTTATCTTGGCCGACGAAACAGTTGCTGAGTTTTCCTTGACACAAAATAATCTTGTGGATGAAATTGCACTGGCGCGCCCTGATGTACCTGCGATTATATGTGAGCCAAGGCGTAAAGTCAAA
>NW_017980041.1:0-576 GCF_001876935.1 Asparagus officinalis | reverse complement strand
GTGGTCTGACATGTCCACAAATTTTGCAGCCTCGCTTCTAAGGGGCTGTTTGGTTCGCTATTATAAGGGATGGAAAACTTAGAAAACCCCTCCACGTCAGATTTTTAGCCCTCCACGTCAGTTTTTTTGTTTTCGTTCGTTTCTTTGTGCCGCTTTGGTTCGCTCGGATGGAAGAGGGAAAACTCTGCTGAAATCGCCGCCAACTAAGATTTTTTTTCCTCTCCGATTTCCTTCCCCAACCAAGTGAAATTAATGAAAACTCTGTCACGTCAGATTTTTTTCCTTCTCTGCTTTGTTTACAAAAGTTTTCCTTTTTTTCTATGCGAACCAAACACAAAAAAAATAAATACATTGGTTTCCCGCTATTTTTTATGTGCGAACCAAAGCAAAACAATCTATTTCTTGGAAAAGTTTAGAAAACTCAAAACTTATGTTTCTTTACATGTAATTGCATTTCTCTATATCAAGGAAACGAACCAAACAGCCCCTAAGATTCTAAATCATACTGGAAGAAATGAAGAAACTAATTCAATTTGAACACAGGAGATAAGACTATTATCACAAGAGTAATGTTTG
>NW_017980040.1:0-576 GCF_001876935.1 Asparagus officinalis | reverse complement strand
GAACTGAAACATATTTGGGTGTTTGTAATACTTTTGTAGTTACCGGTGTATATGAACTGAAACATATTTAGGTGTATGTAATACTTTTATAGTTAACTGTATATATGAACTGAAATATATCTATGCCAATGTGAATTATAATGAAAATGTTATCTTACTTGGGTCTGTAAAGTTACTCAGTTAGATTGTTAAGTTACAGTTAACATATAAAAATTTCTTGGTAGGTTATTAAGCTACACCTATTACATGTTAACTCTTGTAAATAATATGATGGATAACATGTTAACTCTTGTTCGAAACATGTTAACTCTTATAGCTAATATGTTAACTCTTGTGGCAAACATGTTAACTCTTGCTGAAAACATGTTAACTCTTGTAACAAATATGTTAACTCTTTTGGCAAATATGTTAACTCTTTTGGCAAACATGTTAACTCTTATAGTAAACATGTTAACTTTTGTGGAGAACATGTTAACTCTTATTGTAAACATGTTAACTTTTGTGGAGAACATGTTAACTTTTGTTGGAAATATGTTAACTTTCTTTGATAACTGTTAACTCTTTGACATAACAAAA
>NW_017980039.1:0-576 GCF_001876935.1 Asparagus officinalis | reverse complement strand
AAATGGTCACTTAGAAAGCCCGTTAAAGTAGAAAAAAAAATCACCAAGGATGAAAGAGTTTAAAAAAAAATAAAAAAAAAAATTTAATAAATGTTTTATAGTTGTATATATGGTCTTAGAAAATATTTTAAATCAAGCAACTTGAAAATTATTTAAAACGAAGAGTTAGCATGTTCTTTTCAAAAATTTTAAATTAAATTTCTAAGTTTGGCTTGGTTTTGTATTGCTACAATGAGAAGATTTTCTTGAAAATATAGAGTTATATATAAAAATGTTTTCTTGAGTGATAACTAACTCCAATTAGATTATCTAAAAGTTATCAAGTGAATTTAGTTATTTACTGACTTCTTTAACTTGGCAAGTTGACCGAATTTTGTGGGTATATTCACTACAAACCCTCACGAGACTACAACTCGTCCACTAGGGTAACCTAGGGGTTTAAAGGCTTGTTGTATACGCTAAATACAACCGCGATTCTTGCGAAAATAAGTTAGGATTTTCTTTTTCTTTTTTTTGCTAGAGGACTAACAAAAGTTTAGGTGTGGGGGTATTTGATAATCACATTTTATTATAATT
>NW_017980038.1:0-576 GCF_001876935.1 Asparagus officinalis | reverse complement strand
TCCGAAACTGATCTTGATTCGGTCGTGATTCATCCGAGTCTGCTCTTGTTTGAATGACTCGTTGATTCCTCGAACCGTTGGCTTGATCCCACGCGCGAATGGATGTATTTCGTTGCTTGCGTGCGATTCGTCAACCTCGTCGCCTCGTTGGTTCGTCGGTTTGTGCCGAGCTATGCTAAGGGACCTATAAATAATTTTATACGCCTACAAAGTCGATCATGTAGCTAGCGATCAGAATAATCATCCAAGCACAGGGTCATACTCTAGATGGAATTAATACTTAAAAATCTACAACTCGAGACGTAGTACGTCGAGCGAAATAATCCAAACAAGGAAACCCTCATGTATATACCATATATCTCAAATTATAGACAATTAAATATTAACCCTGATCTATGTATGAAAAGAAACACAACTAGCCTACATATCACAAGGAATCATACCTAGCCAAGAAACAAGGTCATGTAACTAGCCATTCTATAACAGGTCACTGATCACATCTCACATAGAGCCAATGCTCATATCACCGGATAATTGACTGTTCACAAATCCCCTACGTGCATCCAAACCCACGAA
>NW_017980037.1:0-576 GCF_001876935.1 Asparagus officinalis | reverse complement strand
TCACTTGAAGAATAATCCTCCAAACTACATTGGATTTCCTCCAAGTTGCCTTGATGTGCTTCTATGAATCTCCATAAATTGTAAGCACTATCAAAATGAACAAATTTGTTAGAAAATGATGAGTCAAAAGCATTAAGCAAAAATTCTAACAAAAGCTTGTTCATTGAAAACATTTTCTTATCATGATCGCTCCACTTAGATTTCTCCAATGTGGGCACAATATAAGCACAATCAATAATTTTTCATAAGTCGATATTTTTAGATTCAACAAATAGTTTAAATCTAGAAGCCCATTGTGCATAGGGGAAATTAACGAATTTAGGAGCAATATTTGATTCATAGCCTAAACGAAATATATTCATATTCATGATATATATGTGAAAATATGCAAGCAAGACTAATGTAATCATAACTAGATTAGCACAAAAAAGATAACTTGGATCTTTAACTCAAGGCGGTTAGACCTTTAAATTAAAGAGCACCAAGCTCTGATACCAATTGTTGGATCCTAGAGGGGGGGTGATTAGGGTCTTATGCTAATCTAATCCGATTATATGCCAATTAAAATTAATTAAT
>NW_017980036.1:0-576 GCF_001876935.1 Asparagus officinalis | reverse complement strand
TCCACTATCTAGTTCATATTGTTTACCCCTTGTGTTAGTTTATATATCCTTGCATATATATATATTCATCATATAAGATATATCTTATTGTGTATATTGCACATTCTTGCACATAACTCTTTATATATCTATCTTGCAAGAATATACTTATTAATTAATTTTAATTGGCATATAATCGGATTAGATTAGCATAAGACCCTAATCACCCCCCCTCTAGGGTCTAACAATTGGTATCAGAGCTTGATGCTCTTTGATTTAAGGTCTAATCGCCTTGAGTTAAAGATCCAAGTTATCTCTTTGTGCTAATCTTGTTTTGATTATATTTGTATCTTGCTTGCATATTTTTATAAATTATGAATATGAATGATGCATCTTGTTTAGGCTATGATTCTAGTGTTGCTCCTAAATTCAGTGCTTTCCCTTATACTCAATGGTGTTCTAGATTCAAATTATTTGTGCAATCTAAAAATATTGATTTATGGGAAGTTATTGATAATGCTTACATTATACCCACTATGGAGAAATCCAAGTGGAGTAAAAATAACAAAAGATTATTTACCATGAACAAGATTGTGT
>NW_017980035.1:0-576 GCF_001876935.1 Asparagus officinalis | reverse complement strand
ACGGCAGCCGGAGCACCAACGTCGACGACGGTGGAGGAAGAACCGACACCCTCCGCACCACTATCATTATTAGAGGAAGCCATGAGAGAGAGAGTTCTTTTTCGCAGAGATCTCTTCCTAGCGGATTTCTCTCGAAGCGGTAGGGACTCTGCTGGAGAAGAGCAAGTGCAAGTATATATTCCGAAAAATTTAACGGTGGAGATTCATCACCCCAAGCGATCAAGCAGTCCAAACGCCCTGCGACACTTCGAACTCGACGCCATTAAAGGCTGCTCTCGAAACCCCGAACCGACAGATCGGATTGGGCACGAGAGGCGAAGCGACCGGTCGCTTCACCATAAATAAGCATTAATGCGCCTGCAGACTCCTGGCTGGCAAGCACTTGGCCCCGCCGACTGACACGTGGCACGAGTTTCGCCCGTAGTTGGATCTCCGACTGTTGGACAAATTCGCTGACTACTCAAGTTTCGCCTGAAGTTCAAACTCGCCGGGCAAATCGGGTCAGGCTTCCAACACAAGCCCAACATCGTACGGAGTTCGCACGTAGTATAAACTCGCCAGCCGTTGGGTTCCGTT
>NW_017980034.1:0-576 GCF_001876935.1 Asparagus officinalis | reverse complement strand
CACACTCCTCTCGGTGTACAAGTGTATTACAAAGTGAATCTCACAATAAGCACAATATAACAAATGATTATTCTCTAATATGGATGAGAACACAATGAAAGCACAACTCAAAGTTACAACATCCCACAACCCAAATTATACTATGAATGTAAATACAATAAGCTCAATGGTTGTGTGTGTAAGCATTGAGTAAAATCAAATCTAACTCAAGTAGCAAACTAGCAATAACAAGAATATGAAAATCAATAATAATATTGCTAGACAAAAAAAGAGTTAGAAAACTTCCCTATAAACACAAAGAGAGGATGAGAAGATATTGAAGATGAACTCCTCAACAGTTGATGCAAGCTCCTCTTTGTAAAAGCAAACCCCAAAAACAAACTAAACAAACTGTAAAAACCCTCTTAAACTTGTTTTAAAAACTTGTTGGGTTAATTTATACAACTGAGGTATAAGGGGGTTTTATAGCCTCCCAAAACCTCAGTCAAAAACCCAAACAAAAGACCAAAAAGCCCACCCTCAAACGGCTCTGAAACTAGCCGTTGAAACTGAAAAGACAAAGCGGCGGGCGACCGC
>NW_017980033.1:0-577 GCF_001876935.1 Asparagus officinalis | reverse complement strand
AAAGAAAGCGTAGAAGTTGGGGACAAATCGTTGCCTATAGCTCACGAATTTGTGAAATTCGAGCAATGGCACTACTGCAAAGGGGACTATTGGCGACGGAAAAATCCGTCGCCAAAAGTACAAAATCCGTCGCTAAAAGTTTTAGCGATGGAAAAAAAGAAATTCCGTCGCTAAAAATCCGTCACTATTGTCAGGGTAGGTAAATCTACCTTTAGCGACGGCAAATCCGTCGCTAATTTATAGCGACGGATATATAGCGACGGAAAATTCGTCGCCAAATTATTATTTTTTGGCGACGAATTTTCTGTCGCCAAAATAAACTTTTGGCGACGGATATATAGCGACGGAAAATCCGTCGCTCTATAATTTTCCGTCGCCAATATTTATTGGCGACGAAAAATCCGTTGCTAAAAGTTGTTTAGTGCACATCTGGCGTGTCAGTTTTCCGTCGCTAAAAGAGCTTTTAGCGACGGAATATCCGTCGCTAAAAGTAATCTGAAATTTTTTTAAAAATTTTTTGAAAATAAGAAATTCCTGTACAATATATTTCACAACAATAACCTGTACAATAAATTTA
>NW_017980032.1:0-577 GCF_001876935.1 Asparagus officinalis | reverse complement strand
ACACGTACACGTGCCTGAATCTGGGAAAAACGACCAGTTAAAAGTATATGCATTTTACATATAGATACATTTGAAATTTGGAAAAATGTAAAAGAGTAAAGTTGTAGGTCTCTTCAATAGCTTTCCAACAAATCTTAGATCACCTTATTCCGAGTTCGTATGAGAAAGTTACAGCCAAACTATCATAGACTGACGGGTTGTTTCCAGATTCTAATAGGTTTCGGGTTTGGGCTTTTTGAATCGGGTTTGTTGCTATATAAAAACATGTTGGTGCACGAAAAAAGATCTATCTTCATCAGAATACCAAACCCTAGCAGCCCCTACCCTCCTCTCTAAAACCCTAGCTTTAAATCTTGTGTTTTTGGGAGAGTTCGTGAGGCGAACATCGAAGGAAATGTGAGATCTGTGGTGTTTGGCGGTAAGCGGTCGTTTCATATCATCTTCAGAGGCTTGCACATGTCTTTAAGGTAAGATTATCTCCTACCCAAACCTTCCCAGTAATTAGGTTAAATTTTAACAAGTTAAGAACGATATTATGCTTGCTTAAGCTTACTGTTATGTTAAAGTAAAAATTTGA
>NW_017980031.1:0-577 GCF_001876935.1 Asparagus officinalis | reverse complement strand
AACAACCAAGAAAGAGAAAAAGACAAAAGGGGAGAGGGGGTGTCTCGGCCCCAAAACCGAGACACCCTAAGGTGTCTCGGCCTTGGCCGAGACACCCCAAGGTGTCTCGCCCTTGGCCGAGACACCCCAAGGTGTCCCGGCCAAAGGCGAGACACCCCCGGGTGTTTCGGGTCCTATTTCGTCCTCATACGCCTGTTTTGGATCCGAATACGCCCGTTTTCGTTGGTTATTGGATGTTTTGATGAAAATCAACACCACTCAACATTCGATGCACGAAACCCTAAGGGTCAACGCCGGTCAACGCGTAACCCTAGGTCAACGCCAGTCAACGCGTTGCGACAAAAGTCAACGTTTGACGATTCGAAACCCTAAGGGTCGACGCCGGTCAACGCGTAACCCTAGGTAAACGCCAGTCAACGCGTTGCAACAAAAGTCAACATTTGACGATTTGAAACCCTAAGGGTCAACGCCGGTCAACGCGTAACCCTAGGTAAACGCCAGTCAACGTGTTACAACAAAAGTCAACGTTTGACGATTCGAAACCCTAAGGGTCAACGCCGGTCAACGCGTAACCCTA
>NW_017980030.1:0-577 GCF_001876935.1 Asparagus officinalis | reverse complement strand
TGGGAAGTGGACCGAGGTGCTCCAAAACCGACTTCCTTTTCTGGGATGGTCCCGCGGGATCTCCCAGAACAGTTGTGGAAATCATCGACGGTTTGGATTGATTCGCCGGATGTTGAACTTTCGACGGCTGTAGTTGACGCTCTTTGGTCTGAACCGCCGCTTCAGACTTCGGCCTCCAAACTTTGCTGGTTGATGGCGGCTTCTTGGCCACATCTTTCTGCAACTTCCTACGGGCTTCTTCAGCTTGAGCCCGTGCCTGCGCTGATAGTGCGCGGCGTTTGCGGATGCGCTCTTCGAGTGTTGAACGGTTCCGTTTGACCCGGATCCATTCGTTCGTCGTGAGGCTGCTTGCCTCTTTTGTTCTTCAGATCCGCGTTGTAGCGGATCCCGTCAACGGACTCCATGGCCTTTGCGAACTGTTTCGCAAGGCGTTGACGTTGCCTTTGGCGGGCTCTCTTCGAGAGAGTCACCACGCCATCTGCGGCAGAAGGGTTGGCCAGAGCAGCTTCGACCTGGTTGGGAATTGGAGGAATCTCACCCGATGCGGCTTTGGCATCCAGCGGGGTGAGATCTTCGT
>NW_017980029.1:0-577 GCF_001876935.1 Asparagus officinalis | reverse complement strand
AATAAAGAAGCCCAGAACGACTCAACACGTTGGGGGTCGCCGTCACCTCCAGTATGACAAAGAGCTCAAAGCAACTACGCGCACCAACTTGTGCATTGAAGTCCAGGAGCCCGCCGAGAACTCACGCCCAAAAAGGCATGTTTCGAGGTGCGTGACTTTCGAAAGCCCAAAGAAAGCGATCCAACCTCAGATGGAAACATTATCATCTGATAGTGATAGTGTTATACCTGAGAAGTCGTGCCCGCACACGATAGGTTACTCCGACTGTCAAAATGACGAGTTGTACTATCGTGCTGGGGGTACGAATAGAACTAGGAAGAGGAGTCCCCGAGAACAGGAAACTCAATGCCCCTGTTCCAAACTCATTCGGGCGGTATTGTCTGAATGCAACTGCATCAAGGCGGTCCCCGAAAGAGTTTCAGTTTTTGAAAGACTCAGTGCGGAGACGCCAAAACCCAGGCCTAGGCGTTTTCAACGAAGAAGAAGGATGGCTGAAGACGGAGAATTTCCGAAGGTCACCACCAACATGACCAGCAGAGGGACGTCGGCGCGAGACAATCTCGAATCGATTCTGAAA
>NW_017980028.1:0-577 GCF_001876935.1 Asparagus officinalis | reverse complement strand
TGGAGTGTAGGAGTCTCCGCAATCAAGCCTTCCTCGTCAAAATCATCAATAGAGAAATCTGACGTAAAAAAATATATATATAAGTACCAAAGAAGAATAAAGAGACTACAACCAACAAAAATGAGTTACCCCTTATGGATGCGTTAGCCTCTTTATTCCCAAAATCCACGTATGCCTCCTGCAAGTTATCTGAAGAAACAAGATGTACAGAGATGATTAGAGGATGCACAAATTCTTTTGTATACCATCTAAAAGATACATTGTCAATAGTAGATGTACCTGGATCTGCGGAATCAGGTCCTACATTGCTATCCTCCCTAATGTCGGCAACCCATGTAGGCCTTTTTAACTGGGGAAGCGGGTCAGGCTCACCAGGAGACACAGGAACGGAATCGGGACTCATTTCGCTCTCTCCACGCTCTCCTATATAGAGATGGAAAAGTATGAGTCAATGTTCCGAATAACCAAGAAGGTGGTTTACAGAGTAGATGTTACCTCCGTCACTAGTAGGATCATCACCAGCCAAGTCCATATCAGATGCTCGGGAAGCTACACGCTGCTTGCGGGCTAATCTCTT